>NW_025091285.1:77212-255581 GCF_018340605.1 Aspergillus pseudoviridinutans | reverse complement strand
ATGCATGATCATCTTGGCCGAATCACCTATACTGGAAGGTTTATCGAAGGAATGGCCGAATTTCTCCATTCGGTAAGCGGTAATCTAATTCAACAGCATTCAATTCATGGCTTCGCTTAATTCGCACTAGGCGAAAACGGCTAGTCCCACAATTGCGGCCCGGCCATTTTAAATTGGGATCCCGTCTCTCCCCACTTAGCTTTCCCTCCTCCACCCTCTCCTGCTCCACCACACCAGCATGTCTCCTGAGCAGCAACGACGACAACAAAGCTCTGTGGAATGTATAGCAGTTGCTTGAATCTTATATAGAAATTGCTTTATTTCATTGTCTACATGATGTCCGACAACGCTCCTTTTCGTGTATTTCTCAGTGTAGTCGCGTTTCTCGTCTCGTGTTTGTGTTGACGCGTTTCGAGGTAGCTCTTCCTGTTTCCAATTGATCTCTTGTTTCGTCAATGTGTTCTCTCTTCTTTCCTTTCCTTTCCTTATTTCTTTCTCATTCTCTTGAGCCAAGGGTATTACACCCCGGCGACGACAGGTTCCCTCGTGAAGTCATGAGCGGGTGTCGGTTGCTGTATGCCTCTAATACCCAAATCATCTGGATACTAATAAGCATGTTGGCGCAATCTGAATCATGTCGTGTGTCCGCATGAAAGTCAGTATCCTACATTTCCTCAAACCAAACCCGGGTGGCGCGTTGACAGAGCGTGCTGGGTGGCCAAGACCGTTGCCCCGTCTTGTGCAGTGGGTTCGATTCCCACCATGGGTAGTTGTCTCTGTCGTTAACGGCATGGTTCCATGAGGATTGAAAAACTTGAAGCTGACTCCGCTTCGTTTTCTCCTCGTCTCACTGCGCGGTTGAAATTTGCTACTGTGCGTGGCTTTTGAGGATTGACTGGCTTCGCGTCCCCATCCGCTTGGCCTATTCCTCGTTCCACTGCTGAGCACTTCCGGCTATTGTGCGTGATTGAAGGAACTGAACTTGTTTGACTTTGTTGGCCTTGTTGATACATACGTCGTGGCCCTGGACGTACAACTTATGGTCGAACATATCACAAGATTCGTCGGTTGACTGTCTGCCTCTTCTGTGAGCATGGTTATCGAGTCTTCACATCGAACCCGCATGTCCATCCTGGGATCCCAGGACGATAGCGGTTGTGTCGATTGACATTGCTGACTTGTTACTGTTCGCATTGACTGAGTGCATGAGCTTCAGCCTGACCTAGTTACCGTCTTTGTCTGTTGCTTAATGGAGGCTTCTCTCGTTGGTAACATGAGTAAGACGAAAGGTAGTTGAACGAAGGCCGTGTCCTTGCTATCCTGTCTACGTGGGATTGAGCGCGACCTGAGCCTGGTTTCATCAAGGGACTTGACACTGTCATCATGGCGCTGCCTTTGATACAAGTTGAACATACGCCCGCTCGATCAGAGTCACATGTATTTGCTTCTTGCCATTGTCGCATCGGGGTAGCAGCCCCATTGCAGAAACGACGGCATCAAAAGCAAAAGCAAATAGGGTTATCAAATCGTGTCCCCATGTTACAGCGAGCGTGCGTTCTTATTCTTCGTATGCCCACATGGCTCGACCGACTAGTACTCTATATATGTGGCTTCGACCGATCTCCGCATCAATCTTGCTGATGCCTGACATTCAGGCGCTTGTATGCGGGGTTGTTGGATAACGGAACGACCAAAGACGTTATGTATAATGACCGCGGTCGTGCTGATGCCTGACATTCAGGCGCTTGTATGCACGGCCACGTCTTATGAATTGACGACTCGACTTCCGAGGAGATTGGCACTCACGCCATGCTATTGTTTTGGGGGATTGCATCGTGCAGTTCTCACACACAATACTGGCGGCGTCTTCGTGCTTGTCGCCAAGGTATGATAAACAACTGGTTTCTCTTCCTATGGGGTCCCTTCGAGGCTGCATAGAAGTTGGGATACACCGGTGTCTACCGTCGGCGTTGCAAATTTTGGCTACTTCGCGTTCGCCGCGAACCGCCTGTCTACTGTACCCGGACCTTGCCTTCGGTTGATTTTTCGCTATGGCTCGCTGTCTCGACTGGTGTCTCAGTAGTTTCTTTCGGGGCTCGGAATTTCCCGAGTTCATCGAATTTTTGTTTTGAATCATTCGGATCTTTCCGAATATGCGGGCCATGCGGGTTCGCGTTTCTGTGGGTTTGTGAGTTGTGTGGGCTTGCGGTTCTGAGGGTCCTGGGGGATTTGGGTAGGAGTGGCGAGCAGGGTTCGACTCCTTGTTAGCAGCGCCCGGCTGGGGGCAAAGCACCTCCTTCCCGTCGGTCTCGAGCCGGTAAAAACAAAAACAATATCGCTGCTATTGCGTTTCCCTGTTTTGCCATTGGGGATCGTTATGGACGCTAACAATACTTGGTTTTAGTTTCCGCTGAAGAAGCTTCATTGTTCGAAGATCGACTTCTATCCCGACTCTCCGCCTCTTCACACATTGCAACCCTCCCCGGACATGGTCTCACGTCCTGCATTGATCAAAGAGAAAGTGGTAAAGATGGCGATGGACGGGGATACTGGTGGATGTCTTCTCGTGGTGGTTGACGTGATATAGGAGTCCGTCTGTGCCTGGCGGATTTCAGCTCCTCGGTCCACAAATGCTCACCCACCTGATATCATTGATGCACGATCACCTTTACCGCATGCGCGTATCGAGCATTAAGAAATCCGCCATGGTCTTTCGCTCGGCACCGTACATAGGCGTGTTTCACGACGATTACCTGCTCTGGACATACCTTAACAGCCTCAGCCTCCAAGTTGAATGTCACTGACATCTTTTCCAATACCTTGGTGTCGTGCTCCGGTTGACTGCGAGGGCCCGCGTGTAGATGTCTTTGGTTGGCTCTCTCACTTGTCTCTCTATCAGAGTACTATACTGGTACAGGTTTTTACTGTTCCATTCTCATTGCTCGACCTTTCCGAATCCTAAGAGTTCCCCATCGTACATACGGGCACAACGCAATCGGATCAATGAAACGTATATACGTCAGTGGACTCGCAATGGGGTTCTACACCCGATGTTGAAATGGTGTTAGTGGAAATAATCAATCGACAGACGGAAAAGGAGCTTGGCTCCAGCGCAGATCGTKAATATATATCATTGTACATAATCATCAACACCTAGAACCACTTGAGTCTATGCTTAAAAAGATGTAACAATACAGGACAACCAGAGCAGTATCTATCACGCGATACTTCCCAGCACAAGAAATAGAGTTGATATCAGGATACAAATCCAATCTCCACAGGCGTTAGCGACCCGCCTGTGGCGCGAACTGGGACCACTGAAAATCTCTGCAAATTAGACTTTCGAAGTCCTGTGTCTAGCGGTGTCCACTGCTATCTGCCATCTATTACCATCCCCCCCGTCTTGATCCCTGAAGACACTTTGTCAAGTCCTTACTTCTGCGACAACCCTTGTTGAACAAACGATGCATTCCGTTAGCAAGGGTTGAATCCGGTCGCAAACGAGGGCAACCAATTCAACACATCAGACTCCCACAGATTATCCATACTCATACCCGAGCCGAAGTGGGAAGAGCAAATTATTCGCAAACAATTTTTTTTTTTTTTTTTTTTTGGCAAATTTTCGCTCACCTGGTTAAATCCTTTTCAACGTGAATAGTTGCGTCGAAACGCGAATGGCGATATGAATTATAAAACTAGAATAGCATTACTAACAACGGACGCGTAGCTCAGTTGGTTAGAGCGACGAGCTTATGAGGTCGTTTGTGATCCTCGTAGGTCGGGAGTTCGACTCTCCCCGTGTCCATGTTTTTTATTTTCATTTTGTTGTGTATAACGCACTCGCCGCACCAACATGAACGATTCATTACCGGCAGATTACAATTTATTTACTCGTTTATTGCTGTTGTATTTCATTGGAGACTATGATATCCTCGTGTGATAGTTTCTATCTATTACTGCTTCTTGGTGCAAACCAGGTGATGCTCTGTCCGTTATCATCGAGCAGTTCTCAGCCCATTCTTGTTGACCTTCTCAGTCACAGTAGTTTATGGAGTAGTAGCCATACGACTTTGTCGTGCACTTCGACAGGATCATGTCCAATGGTAGCGCTACTCTGTGGCGAAGCCGTATGTCAGGGGAAGATTGTTATTGTCAAGCAATGTAGCTAAGCTAAGCTGTTGATAACAATCTAGTGCTACGTGACCAGGGACATACAACAACATCCCCGATGAGGAAAGAAAGAAGGGTGAAAAAAAGGAAAACATATGCCATCATTAAAGAACAACAGCAATGGAAAAACGTGTCAATCATCTATCAAACGGATAAGGACGAGGCATTCGACGAATCAACTCGGCGGAGGATGTTGTTGGCAGTTGAACCAGGAAATGAGGCACGGTCAGACAGGACAACAGAGTAGTAGGTCTGAACGAACCTAAAGGTGTCGCTGTCAGGATAAACCGCGCAACTGAGGTTGAATATGCGCTGACGGAAATTGTAAAACAATGCAGGGAGAGAAGTGGTAGAACCTGGATATCACTGAAGCAGGAAGGCGTAAGACGCAGCCGTAAAAACGGCCTCTGCAGGTAGAACAAAAGAAAAAAAGTGTTGGTGGAGTGGCCACTGTGTACCAAATGTAAAATCAAGGTGCCTTATAAGACAAGGGAGAAAAGAACACATGCCCAAAAGGATGGAGCCACAAGGAGGGTTGTAATGTATCATGCAAAGAAGGTGGGGTGTGTTTCTTTGTTGCACCAAGTTGTTCGAGAGCTTCCATCACGTATGTCCTGCCCTTGGCAGTCATTGCCCAATCATCAACGCCTTTCGATGAAAGTGCTGCCCTGTCGGTGGCATTACAGGTGAAGTAGCACTGTTCGATGCGTATAAGTGCCCTCATCGCTTTGTGGCTAAACAATGAGTCCTTGGTATATCCTGGTGCTTTTGCTAGGGTGCGTTGCAGCGCGGTTGCTGGTTTGCCCCATGGGAAGGCCGTGGGATCCTCATCAATCCTTAAATTCGTCACTTCCAACTGTTTAAGAGATGCTGGCCATGCAGTGCTATCACTGCCAATATGCTGAGGGAGATTGTACTTTTCGAGTAGGTCCTCATCTGGCCCGGGAAGACCAGCAGCATCCCAAACTGCGTGTCTATAAGCTACCCAGTCCAGGTAGAGTGAGAGGTTGTCAGGCAATGTGAGTTGTCTGGTGTCTTCATCTTCATCGTCACTAAGCTTGAAAAAAAAGCGTTTCTTCTGGCTGGCACCCATCGTGCTTCGAGTCTTGGGTTTGGTAAGGTTAGAGATCGCCCGATTAACCTTGTCGATTGATGACCGCAGATCTTTCAGTCGTTGTGGCACAAATTGGGGTAAAGGGGGGCCGCGCGGTCTGTTCCACTGCAGGGGATATACATGGCGCTTGTCTGGCACTTCTGCATCGCCGTAATAGAACGTATCAAATTCGCCATTGTCTTCCTTGCGCAGCTGTTGTTTTTCCAGGTACGGATTTTGCCATAGCCTTGTCATCGTGGATTGGCGAGAGCTTGGCCTGGTGGATTGATGATAGTAAAGCCACCTCCCATGCTCGTTGTTCATTGCGAAAATGAACCATCTTGAATGTGTACTCGCCGTAGGCTTGTTCAAGTTGCATAATCTGATCTTCAAACGATGACTTCGCTAGCTTAAGCCGATCGATGTCGTCGCTGTACGATGGGTGTAGACAGCAGTCCTCTGACCTCACTGTTTCCCCTGTGGAATCACACAGCTCGTACTATGGCGAGCAGGTCTTTGCTTTGAGGAATGTCGTGGTGTATGCCAATCTGTAAAAACAATCATGCGAGTTGTTGTAGCTGTATGGGAAGTCTTTGATAATGCCAACCGGTGTCATGGGAACCTTTCCTTCCTGGAATTTCGGGACAGACGGTGGTGCAGATTTCAATGGAAACTTAGCAAAGTCGATAGCGACCCTCCATTCGCGCGGCATGAATATAAAAGGGTCGTAATCAAGGTCTTGCGCCACTTTCTGAGAGTCCTGAATGCGCTTTTCCAGAATAAAATCTGCCTCAGCAGCTGCAGTACCCTTGTTCTTCTTCGCAGGTGGCCGTGTTGCTCTCATAGTGTAATCGTCGGTGGTGTCAATACTGTGCAGCATAGACTCTGTGATAAGCGAGGTGTTAGTCGTAGGCTCTACCGCGACTCGCCTGTGGTAGGCTGTTCTTCACGCCGCTCCGTAGGAGACGGGCGTGGCTCAGGTGTCAGAGGGAGAACTCGGCCAAACAATGCTCAGTCAACTTTGTCAAAAACGTACCAGTTGGGATTTGAACCGATCGATTCGGAGAAACCATAGGCGGTGCCTCAACTATCAGGTTTGGAGATGAAAGAGGCGATTCGCGTCTGAGTGAGACATGTAGATGAGGTATGGAAGGAAGAAGTGTTGTGTGAGGGTGCGATGGAAGATAGGTTAACTTACTTATTGTTATCAGGGACTAAAAGAAGGGGTGAATAGTGAGCCAGATGCAAATAGCCATGATACTCAAACAATGAATAGGCAAAGAAAAAGCAACACAAATAATTGCTCAAAGAAATATATGGGAATAGCCATATAGAAACAACCACTCTGTATTTTGGTGTGCACGCATTCCTAGATCCTTGAGGTGGACTTGCAAGCAGCTGAAGGATTCATGTTCTTTGTAAGTAACATCATCAAAGGCATTCTTTCTGTGTAAACTGACGTGACTTTCCCTTCGCGGGACCTCGAGTCAGTAGCATGTTTTTCGGTCTTGCGGCAGCTGGATGATTGTGGCATAGTGGGGAACGTAAGACTGCATCCAACCGGTTAGCCTAACATACATATCCATGCCATGAAGTTCAAAGCGAAGCTTGGATGAGCGAGACTGCTGTCAATCTCAATCGTGGGACGCAGGATTCTGTCCTTCGGCATAATATTACTTACCCAACTTGCTCAAAGTCAACACATCGTGTGATTCAAGGCCTAGGGGCCACCATGACTGTGAGCTATGTGCCGATGCAAATGGGACTAACAGACAAGCATTTATTCTATTAAGCTACGAAGAAGCTACGCGGAAGACAGTGCACTGACAAGTATACAGAGATATCAATTATTAAAACTATATTGCATACAGACGGATCCAAGCCGGTGACCCAGACCCGACGGTCGATTAACAAGTACAAAGATCGGATGGAAAGCCGACAAGCCCGATGGTGTCATTGCCATTGTCCTCGCATAACGCTCTCATGAACCGATCGTTGGAACCTTTGGTCTTGCCTCGTGAATGATCATCATCAACGTTCCCATCGCATCATTGCGTTGCTCTCCGCCGTCCGTCGTCCGACTTGTGTTTGACAAGAGTCAACAGTCAAAGTCAGAAAGGAAGCGCTTAGAAAGCGACGGCGATGGCGGCAGCGACGACGGCACCGCCGAGAGAGTAGCTGAAGTGCTCCTTGCTGGCGGCGCCAGTGGCGAGGAGGTTGGTGCTGGTGGAGGCGGTGGCAGAGCCAGTGCCGGAGCTGGAGCCGCTCTTGGTGGGGGTAGCGCTGCCGGAGGGGCTAGCGCTGCCAGAGGCGGTGCCGGTGGGGATGACGGCGGTGGAAGTGGCCGTCTTGGTGGTGGTGCCGGTGGCAGTCGCGGTGGCGGTCTTGGTCTCAGTGGCAGAGGCAGAAGAGGAGGAAGAAGATCCGGTGGAGGTGGCGACGTCCTTGTAACCGTCGATACCCTTCTGGATGGCGGCGGTGATGCCGGCGGAGAGCTGAGCGGCGATGTCGGAGAGGGACGAGGGGACCTTGGCGGAGATGGCCTTGGCCAGGTTGTCGGCGGCGGTGTACTGGGACTGGAGCTGCTGGTAGACGGTGCTACCGGCGCCGGCGGCGACGAACTTGTCCTTCTTGGAGATGAGGTCGTTGACGACGCCCTGGACCTGCTTGGTCAAGTCTTGGACGGGGGAGGTCAGAGCCAGAGCATCGGTGGCGGTGAGGGCAGGGCCGCTCTTGACGGTGTCGACACCGGAGTTGATGGTGCTGACGAGCTTGTCAGAGGCGGACTTGACGCCCGAGGGGTCACCACCGTTGAAGGAGGAGACGGCGGAGGCCAGAGCAGAGACCTGGGCGGAGATGTCGGAGATGACACCGGTGGCACCGCCCTGACGAGAGACCAGAGTGGGCGTGGCCAGGGCACCGGTGAGGCCGAGAGTGACGAGGAGGGCAGAGAAACGCATCTTGACCAACGAAGGGTATTATAGATTAGTTGTATCTAAAAATGTAGTGTATAGATGGACAGAATCGAGTGGGCCAAACGAATGGGATCGACCGAGCAAGCGAAAGACTGGATCTGATTTTCTTTGGGATCTGAGAGACAAGAGGAAGAATGGATCGAGCAGTGACCTGGGAGGTTGTATATATATGGCCTGGTACAGGGATTTAAGATTAAACCTCACATGCACGGGGGGAAGTAATCTACGGACCTGAACTTGGGACCGAGGAAAGTCGGATCAGGGGCAGCTTCCCGGATTCTAGCCATGGATGACTATTCTTAGACCATGGCTACTGCCTACGAGCATGTATTGACTGGACTCTACAGTAGGTACGTTCGAGTCTTTAGTCGCCAATCACGAAGAAGTGACCGGGATCCGGGGAAGCGCAACGAGGGATTAATCATAGTGTGGATGGATGGGGTAAGATCGTCGGTCTGGACTCTGTTTGATTCGAGTCGACAGTAAGATCACGGCCTGTTGATCCTCAGCCTGGGTTGCTACTCGATGGCTAGGGGAGGACTGGAAAAGCAGACCTTACTCTAGTCGATATCCATGGATACCTAGGGAACCCCCATACAGTCACACCCGAATAGGACAATCCTCCGCAGCTAACATGTTAGCGCTGCAACATTGATCTTTTTCGCGTTCGAGATTGGTAGAGTCCCTGGCACTAATGGCCTAGTCCATAGGCGCTAAGTGATAAACAGTAAGGGACTGGTTATCACCTCATCACCCCAGTCCCGCCCCCGCATCCTCATTTGCTCCTCTATCGGAACTCGGGTTCGTCCTAAGCGATGTTAGTGCGGGTGTGGATGACTGGATGACTGGATGAAAGGAAAAGGGTGAGACATGGAGAATGTTACCCCGCACTCTGACTGGCTCTTTCCATGGATTCTGTTGGATGATATTTCTCGCGGGTTCAGTGGCAAAGACCAATTTTTTAGTCACTTGATGCAAGCTATGAAGCAGAGAGTCAAGGATCCGGAAATTACTTACTCAATTCTATCCGTAAAATGCCTTAGAAGGTGGTGTGATGTTGGTTCAAATTGCCTAATAATAATGCAAGTGATTTCTTTCCCCATCTTCTCCCCAGACAACAAATGCTTCAGTTTGGATCTGCGTCTTGGTCTCATTCTTTATCAATGCGTTTGATCTCCGATTTCGAAACTACCGAAAACGAGATCGAGTTACACGCTCTCCATTCTCGAGACTATCGTGTTACCCCGTATTCCCCATGTAAAATCCGCCTCGGTTGCTCGTGCTGGACCCTCTCTGACTGTAAGCTTGCAAAGGTGGCGAAGTTCGGATCCGCCAAGTTGTTGGTACCAGCGGGGGTCCCCAGCAAGACAAATTTCCGTGCGCCCTTTGAGCTGCTCGAATTACGAGTGCTGCTGGTTTGTAACTGTTTACTACTCCGTACTGTATTGGTTTGGATTCAGTACCTGCCTGTCCTCGGTGATGATTGGTGATCTGCATTCGCACAGGTACATGGTAGTAAATAAGTGTCAATAGTAAGACCTGACAAATATCGGCCTCAACTCCGCGGTAGCTCCAACTAGGATTACAGACTACAGCAGAGTGGGTACAGGATCAGACTTCAAGCTGCAGGAGCCGTGCACAGTCTAACCTTTCACTGAGACTACTGAGCTTAGTCCAAAATACCAAGCTGTCCGTCAATAGTTCGGCTGACTTGCAGTAAACACGGTTTTGGTGGCACGAAGGACTGGGCTCGAAGAGTCGACTTCCCTTTTGAAGATCGATGTCCATTCTCGAACCTTCGACTTTTTTTTTTCAACGCCTCGATACCTGACGTTCTGACGCCACGATACGTGACGTTCTGAAGTCTGGAATCTTGACACTCTGTAAATTCTCCATACGACCGACAACCGCTGCCCTTATTGTTAGGCTCAGTCACGGGACATTCGCACAGCTTTCCCAATGGGACATGGTCTGTCCTAGCCACAAATTGCACAATTGATTGATTGGGCTCCAAGACCTTGCCAGGGATGGCGGCCGTTAGGCCCGGCTCTTAGCCAGGGACTGATGCAACGACGAGTCAGAACATGGAACATGGGCAGGGTGGTGGCGAAAATACGCATTTTAATTCCAAGTTCTTGCATAGGGTTCCTTAGGTCTGCGTTGGTCAGACGCCAACATCCGCTAGACCAGCCTCCTCCGTTTCTGTAATTCAGCCAATGGACTAAAATGGTTACCTTGCGGCGTTGACAGAGTTGAACGCTTAGCGCTCCTTTTGGTCTGTTCGTTCTTTCTCGTACCAAAGATCGTCATTGGTCGCCCCTTAATATAACCTGTCCGGGGAGAGCTGATGGCAGCAAGGAAGAAACGTTGTCGTCAAATGGCGTCATGTCTGGATACAGAGCACATGTGATCATCTGGCCGTCTATGGACAGGGCTTAATGTAGTGGCAATGGGTGGCCTAAGATCCTTTACTCACCGTTGGCACGTCAGATCTCAGAAAGTGTCGTGTTGCAGCGTTGCGATGCTCAAATTCAGGTAGTGTCTCATACTCTGGCCTGAGTGGACTCATGAATGACTGATCTTAACTAATACGTTGCTTGAAACAGGATTATGTCGATCATACAAGGCCTGATCGTGGCCTCCCGCCCTGTGTCGCAAAATTAGAGCAGGAAGACGGGAGTTTGATCATCTTTGAGCTTCAAGACAGCCACAAGAAATTTCCCAATCGTGCTTGGAATTCACTTACGGCGCGTCTCTATACCATCTTCTTCTCCCACGTGCGAATATCTGCCTTCCAATTTGTGACTGCTCAAGACGATGTGTTCGCATTTGGAAGGAATGTGTCTGAGCCTTGAAACTCCAAGTACAAATTCTCAATAGCCTGAAACCGACCTGGCTTTTCTTGACGGGGTATTATCTTCTCCACTGCACGGCGACAGAGTAGTGCAGCAACACAGCCAGATTACCAATCTAGTTACCGCAATGGCAACAAATCCGATGTGATCTGACGCGATATCGCTCGATGGTTTCCTTGTGTCGCAGAGAGAAATGGCCACTCATTCGGTATGTTCTGATAGCTGCTCGTGATCGAACCTGGCTTAGGAACGGCGCTGCATGGACTCCCTCATGCTCAGGCGTCTCCCAAGTATTTGCCTGTGTTTCGCAGAATTCAATAGTCGATAAACAGGTTCCTTCACCCACAGGAGCACACAGGACGACGCCTACAGCAGTCAATGGCATACTAGCCGTCAATACACGGATTCAACCTCCCTTTTGGTGAAGGAGTCTCTGCACCTTAGAACTTGACGCGCTGTCAGGTCAACAGCTCCGGAACCGGTGGTTCAAATTCAGCACGGGTGCGTGGTCGATGTCAGAGGCAGCAGCATCAGGCCCCTGCAACCTTGAACTCTCCTCCATCGCACATGGGCGGATGCGACGCGGTATTTTCTTACATTGTCTGAGTGCTTGTCAAAGGGCGTCTGACATCTCATATATCTCTCTTGCAAGGATTCCGCGCTCCTCTCCTTCTCTCAATCTCGAGGAACCGTTTAGAGGGAACTAATACGGCGATGTCTCTTTCAGTTCGGACACCGCGTGCTCCTTGAAGGAGTCCATGAGTTCCTTCGATCGTGATAAACTCGAGAGTGCAATCACCGTTTCACCCTCGAGCCTAGCCTTTCTGATTCCATCTGTTGTGTTTATCCCGCCTGGATGCTGCTTGCTCCTTCCCATGGGTTGATAACTTCAATCAGAAGTTCGGGTTCCAGGCACGGTACGCTCTGATCCCAGCCTGCAATCCTGTTCTCCATGGAGGTTATACTAGACCGTCGGGGGCAGGGAGCCTTTCGCTCTCCCTTGCACTGCTTCAGTATTCTCATTGAATCATGCAAATGATTGGAAACCCCTGAGATTCGTAGGCTCCACAACGGAGACACTCTACGAGCATCGATAAGCGAGGTTATGTCAATCCTTTCACCCATGCAACTGTGACGCCTTCCAGTCCCCGTTCGTATCGCGCTTGGCAGGTTATTACCAGATGACAGCGCAATATCGACCATGTATTTTGCTCTGCCGCGCGGGCAGTTCCCAGTGTCTGATCTAGTCGCTTTCACGCCTGAAGGACGGGGGCATTGTAGTACTGTGGCATTAGGAGTCGTTGGACGGATGCTATTCTTCAAGCAATAGGTTATTTGATCAAGGTCGAAATTGATCCGTAGGCAAATTTTCTGCTTCAAGGCAGGAGAAGAAACGGAGACCTGTCGATCACGTTGTTCGTTAGTCATGAATCGTCTAACAATCTCACCCTACTGAAGATTGCCTGGTCTCTCTGTAGATCTTCCTACACAGACTCCATTGCCATATCGGTTTGCCGGTTGGAGGCGACTGCTTAACCAGCTCTGATATGATGGACCTGACATCCGGGAAACTCAGCAAGCTCGTACCTATGGTAGAATACCGTGTTGCGCATTTGTCATGGTTAATAGGCATAAGATAGCTCATAGATGACTACAGCTCTTATTGCCATTGCGAAGGAGATGTTATTGCTGGGCCCATGTCATGTGAGGTAAAGTGTCAGCACGTAGGTAAGCAACCAAGCACTTGATAAGGTAGGCAAGGAGTCTTGTGATAGTAATTCTCAGTCGAGCAGGATGGATTTCATCCATCACTGGCAGACTGGGACGTATCGCCCAGCTCCATGGCAAATGGGAGAGAGGCCTCGCAGTAAGCATATTCAGTAGCTTGGTTATGCTCCTTGCATTAATGCTCTTAGAATTCGATATATATCTTCACCCTCCCGTACGACGCAAAACATTTCTTGCAAAATCTACTTTATACATATACACAGTAGACAATTACAGTAAAGAGGAAAAAGGACAATTGAAGAAGGCTCTGTAAGGATATATGTCTAGTTGAAAGATACATTTGAGTTGTCCCCGGTTTGAAGCTATTTCTGAAGTCTCGAGACCAAAGAGACAAGTACCGAGCAGACTATCCGCAATTTATCAGAGCTATAAGGGATGGGAAGATATACATTCGTCAAGGAAATCATCTTATCATATATGACCTTGTCTAAAGACGTGTCCAACTCCAAAGCTACTCAATAAGTAAGAATAAGGACTGAACCACGAGTAAGAATCGTCATTGAATTGATTTTAGAAGAGTCCTTCGCTCAACATACATACAAAGGGGACAAACAACCGATCATATACCACCAACACAGCTGTCTAAATCCCAGCTTAAGTGCAAGCGACAAAGTTGTTTCCACTGGCTCCGGTATGTGTAATAACACCAGCCAGCTCATCATTGCTGTTGAAGATAACGCGGTCCGCACCAGGGGAACCACCGCTGTAGATCGCTCCGGAGCTCAGGATTGGCCACTCATACCAGGGGCTGGAGACAGAGAAGTCGAAGCCCTCGTAGTTGTTGTACTTGTGGGGGTAGCTGCTCCTGCCGACGGTCTCGCCAGAGGAGTAGAGCTGATAACCAGCATCTTGAGCGGCGCTCACGTCGCTCGAGCTGTAGCAGTTGCTGCCGCAGGTGTAGTCGCAGGCGCGGGTGTTGAGTTCAGTAGGAGCGGCCAGGACAGGGGCGAGCAGCAGGGCTGCGACGGTGATGAGCTGGTTGTTTTGTTAGGTTAGTGGAAAGCTTATCTGGGTCGAGGTGTATCGGCGACGTACCTTGTTGTACAACATCTTGATCGACAGGGAAAGGTGGAGGATCTTCAGAGGGTCTGATCCGAGCTATGTTCCTTGGTACGAAACTTTGAGATCCAGTGGGAATGCCACGCTTAAATATTCTCGTTTCCTGGTCGTCTAGACATCGTTGGTCGCTCGGATTCCCGACGCTGTAGATTGTACAACATCATGCCAGTCGCGGGTCGCGATAGTCAATACGATTAACCACGACTTGGGGTTACATTTCGGTGCTCTCCGCGAGAACAATAGATAACCGATTCGGCAGAGGTGATGCCGATCCCGTCAGAATGCTGATCGTATCTGGAGGACGACGCCCGGTGGCGGCAAATCCGAAACAGTCCAGTCTCTCTGTGGAAGCGAATCATAGATTGCTCAGCGTTTGTGGTTGGATAGTCCACATCCCGTGATGAAGTGAATGGCGGCCAAAGCATCACGGCATAGAGAGGAGATCCCCTCGTTGTGATCCCGTTGGCCCAGGGCGCGGTCTGATTCGATGCGAGGAGGTTATTAGTCGGTGCTTATCCGAGGCGCTAGTCGATGGTCTGCCGAATAACTCGACAAGGATTGTCCAATCACTCGGCATTCTTGATATCACGATGTTGATCTGATGGTTTTGAGTGTTCTTTCCAGGGATCCTTCACCCGTCAATTCAGGTCTTCATATACCAGAATGGATCCATGTCGAGCGACTTCATCTCTTCGTACAGAGCGTTTCGATGAACCCACTACAAGAGAATCATTCTCGCCCATACACTTCCCCACGACGAGCATGATCGTCTCGGAATCTAATAATCAGGGCACTTCCACTGGGATCTCCGACGGAAATCCGCCATGGCGGCCCGCATCCTAATATGGCACTGCTCCCGTTTATCAGAGACCTCAATTTGTAACCCGCCTTGAAGCCCACCTGTCTACTCTAAATTATGCATAGATATCTGCAACTTCTCTTCATACACGGTTGATTGTTGGTGGAATAACTATATTATCTTGATTCAGATTCACAGGCCGATAGCTGACGTGTACGACAGCAGGGCCGAGGTCTATCTAAGGTATCAAGCAGTAACTGAATAAACCTGAGTTAACTCAGCATGTTGAATGAACTAAAACTACCGATTAAATCTACTATAACAAATCCTCAGCCAATGACCACGGCCAATACTCGAGACAACCATGATTTCTGTTCCTTGGCTTGCGGTTCATCCGCCTTATCTTCGTCTGATGACTCCCTCCTACCTGTCCAGATATCCATCTCTTCTAGCTTCACCAACCTAGTCTTGTTCCAGAACTTATAGCCCAAAACAAACAGGGCAAACACAGGAAGCAATATATAGTTGATCACAAAATCGTCCGCGCTGAAGGGATTTAAAAACGCCGTGTATCCTTGGAAGAATACTAGGAAGATGTTCAGTGCGACGGCGAAGTATGTGCCCCACGGATACAGCCACGCCTTAAAGGGCAGTTTGGCAGGATCCTCTCCCTGCACGACCAAGGCTTGACGGAAGCGAATATGGCAGATTCCGATTACGGCCCAGACGATGAATGTCGCCACTGTCACTTGTTAACGGACAAGAATCAGATGACGAGGAGTCAACTCACCACCGGACAAAGTGATCAAAGCCGAATAGATCTTTCCGGCCCCCGAAGACTGTGTCAGGAACACAATACAAGTAAAGAGGTTGGAGAATATCAGCGCAACCCAGGGTACCCCCGCACTATTGGTGCGTCCGATGAATCGAGGTGCTTTGCCATTACGAGCCATGAAAAGCAAAGTCCGTGACGCTACGTAGAGGGAACCGTTTCCTGCAGATATGACGCTGATCACAATGAGCGCGTTGATCAGATGAGCTGCAGGCAAAATACCAGCATCCGTCAATGCGATTGTCAAGGGAGAGCTTGCTGTCTTGGAGCTTCCGCCCAGTAGTCGCTTGTCATTGTATGGAAGCAGGATTCCGATGAAGAACATCGTTCCTGTAGCAGTCAGTAGACAGAATCTAAGCTAGTTGGTGACTTTTTCTCACCGATATAGAAAATCAGAATCCGCCAAAATACCTGACGGATGGCTGTCGGGACAGCTTTGCGTGGATTCGCCGATTCCCCTGCAGTAATGCCAACCCTACGCCATCAACACGGGTACTTCGTGTCTGTAATTCAACCGTCTGACTTACATTTCTGTTCCCGCATATAGCGTTCCAGCAACGACAAAAGTTTTTGCAACACCATTGATAGAGTCCGCAAAAGGCCCTGGATCATGCCAGTACTTGAATCCAATTGGCTGAGGGCCTATCCCCCCTGTACTGATGCAAATCGCCAGTATAAAGAACGCAAGGAGGGCCAGTATTTTGATTCTGGTAATGGTCAATCAAATGCACGTAGGGAGATTCGCAGGAAGCATACAATGATAGCCAAAATTCCATCTCGCCATAGGCCAAAACGCCTAGATTAGACAGACCCCAAAATAGGAACCAAAATATGAGAATCCAACCCCATTGAGGTACTGCATCAGTCCAGTATCCTATAACAAGMGAGATGGCATTGTATTCATTGGCAAGGACCTAAAGTGGTCAGGACTAACTGTCACAGTAGAAGAGCAAGTTCGGCCTACCGTCACCCATAGATACCAGTAAGCCCATCCTAACCCAAAAGCAAGAGAGTCGTCTATGAAACGCTGCGCATATTCGGTAAAGGAGCCAGTTACCGGAATGAGTGTAGCCATTTCGCCCAGTGATTGCCTAGCTCATCAGCCATGGTTATTCAGAGACTTAGCTAGAACTTACATGACGAAGAAAACTATGATACCAACCAGAGAAAAGCTGATCAACACGCCAGCTGGACCGCCCTTGCTGAGGGCATTGCCCGAACCCACCAGCAAGCCGGGTCCAATGATTCCTGGCTTGATGTTAGGTGTGCATTCGCTTGCGCATGAAAGCGAGACATACCTCCAATAGCGATCATTTGCAAATGTCTCGAACGCAGATGTCGCTTCAATGGCGCTGCAAACACATCATTTGCGCCTTCTCCCACATGGGTCGCCGCGAAACGAGTTCGACAGCCCTCCTCGTCCCAAACCTGATTTTCTGTTCCAAACGTGGCTCCATCCTTGTTCGATTTTGCTGCCATTGGCTGCCGCCTGCAATCTCGCGAACTACCTGGTTTTGCTGATAGAATTGGCTCGCGGACAGAGCGACGAAGTAGGGAGAGCGAGATTTTGTAGACACGAATTGACTGCCTCGCTGCACTATTAAGCTGAAATCTCAGTTTCGGTCAAGAAGCACGTGGGCTAGATCCGTTGTCATTGGCAGGGACAAACCATGCTCATTTGTCGGAGATGTCGTGATATTCTCGTAGCGGAGCGTTATCACCCAGATCGTCGCCCCCACCACGTTATCGACATTTTCAACCCCGCAGTCATTCAGTTGCAGTATTCTGAGAGAAGTCAGGACTTCTGAGAGTCGAGGAAGGAATACAACTCTGTGCATTTGAATTGCACGAAATACAGTAACTACCTCTTCTGCATGCAGCGTCAGTGGTGTGCCTTTTAATATTAGCCTGAATGAATATTCGTACCGTTGTTACACGATCAAGTCTCCCCTGGTCAGCTTCTCAGAAAGCCAAGAAGCGGAGCATAACGGCGCCTTCAAGAGCAATCTCGGCAGTTATACGAGTATCCAAGGTCTTTCCTGATCGCCATTATCATGATGTATTGCGCCATAGCTTCAGCTTCTCGTGGAGAAGCACGGTATAGTTGACTCGGCTCGAACTCCTTGCGATATCGCATATACGCAGCGCAAACATCGTAGGTGCTGGATCATGAGGAAACGAACGCCCAGACGATTCAAAAGGGCGGGTTATGCATGCTGTCGGCTAAACTTTGCAACACCTCGTAGAGGATATACCTCACAGTCGGTAAAACATGTGTGAACAGTTATTCTGCTTGTCTTCATTGCCTAGAGTCCTAGCCTCAAAGTCAGCCACATCAATTTTCTCAAGATTCATTAATGTAAGAGTCAAGAGATTTCTCAGTTAAGTTACTAGTTGTAGGAATCATTTACTCTTGCCTTGTCTACATGCGCTGTGGCATCTTGAGCTGAGCTAGTGTCTGGTTGAGGCCAACTTCACTCTCGGGTTGTGTGGATGAAGGCTAAAGCGAGGTAAGGAGCAAAAGCGTGTCTTGGAAAGATCAAGGATTTGGTGTTTTAAGATTGTGTCAGTTGCCGGATACGAAGACTATGCAGCGATGCAAGCGTATGTATGATTCCTCGTTCAAACTTAGCAAAGATGTATGCAAAGCGAATTGGGTCAGGATCCACGTCCGATAGTCGAGAGGGCATTCTGTCACATGTCTCCATGGGTCTTGCTGGGACTAAAATCGCATGGCCAAAAATAATTCACACTCGAATAACTGCATCATACGTGAATTAAACAAGAAGTTCCTAAATTTACTTTCATAGATACATCGAAAATAGTTATGGACAGACCAGCTCTTCCAATTATTCTTTCTCAGTCAGTTGACATTGTCATCATGATCCACCATCAACCCTGGACCTTTGAAGCAAGAAATTTGGCAGCATCACCTGCGTCCTCTCCATAGCTGAAGTGAGCCGGGGTGATAATTAGTGTATTATCACAAACCAGGTCTCCAACAGCGCAATAGATCTTGGTCTGGTCCGTGGGGTAACCCGGGATTTGTCCCTTGTCAACCACGTTACGGGTGAAACCAAAAAGGACCACTCCCTTGACCTTAGCTTTCAGATCACTATCAAGCGTCTGAATCGAGTCATCTATGACGGCAGAACCTTGGCTGTTATAGCAGGTTAGCGGCGGGTCTTCACCGTTTCAGATGCAGAGGATATACCTGTATCCACCAGCCACGATCTTCGTATTCGGGCACTTAGTGTTGGCCAGGTTGAACATGTCCGCGGCTGCACCGATGGATGCCTGATCCGTGTTCTGAGAAAGGAAGTTGGGGGCTAATTGGGCGGTATATGCGCCGCCCACGCCCTGACAGGCGACCTTGTCGGAGCCGAGATCGTTTTTCAGCGAGCTGCAGACTCCAGGTCCCACGATGGACCCCTAAGTTCGTCAACTCTGTCACCGTACTCACGTTAGGAACGCCCTGGGTGAGAAACATACCATGTTGCCCTGCTCGACGGAGCCTCGAGCAAAGATAAAAGTCACATCACGACAAGGGCCGCTCTCGAGTTCGTTGGAGGTCATGCTTTGGCGGGCCTGAATCTGGGGGGCAGGTGCCGCCAATGCCAGGGTGGCCATGGCAGCTACAAAGACTGAGCGCAGAGACATGTCGGTGAGGAACTCAGGCTAGGGGTTGATCTGGAATGCCAAAATGACTGGAAGCAGTCTTGATGACCTGGCAGAAGAAGATGCTGTAGGTACTGCACTCAATACCATGCGTAGCACGCGCTTTATATCCCTTCAGCACATCCATATTTGGATACACTCCCGAAGGATGTATATTCGGAAGCCTTTCAGGACCTTATCTTCGTCAACTGCCGACCCGAGGCATCTCAGATAGTCAAGGGAAGAACCATGGATGTACAGGAGTCTCGTGGTTAGGGCTTGAGCTAAGCTTGTCGGCAAGTCTCAGCATTGCAGTGTTTCGGGGAAACTTCGCTGACTCATTTCGGGACTATTGCAGATGATTGGGCCTAGATCCTACAATTCAGAGTGGGGTGGATCATCAGACCTCAAGTCTCAATATTTCCCACGCATCCGTAAGGTTTACTAGCAACCCTGATTGGACCCGGTACCTTTTACCCCATACTGTGGCTGAACTCTATCGCCTGAATTGCCGGATTCTTTCGCATCTTCGTGTCTGGGGTAACGAAATGCACTGCAACGTCGTAGTCAAGTTACGTGCAATGCTGGACCAATGTAGTTTCGTGACTCGTAGTAGTGAGACAGTTTCAGCACGGAGACTCTTGCAGAACCGAGGTGTTGGCCACAAGTCGTAGGATCACTTAGTTTCAATGTCATCCCATGGTTCCGTGCGGGACTCAAAGTGGCCCAACTCAAAAGTGTACCTTGACTCAAATTCGAGATCACGGTCTATTTCTGGTTCCGCAAAACGGTTCTACCCTAAATTGGATTTCGGAGATATTTCCTACTGGATGGCAATGGAAGATTAGAGCGGTTCCTCCACTTCTATCCGTAGAATGTAATGAGTATGAGGGATATCTATCTCAGTGCCGAGCTCCGTCAGATGTACGATGACTTAAAGCCTTACGTGACTGATAAGGAAGATGTGCTTCATGTGTAAAAGAAACTATTGGTGCTGATATGTACATTGTCCTACTATCTAGCTCAGTCTAAGTAACCTTGATAGTTCCATCTTTATCTACAGCCAGCAACAGAGAGCAATGCCTGTCTTGTGTAGTCGACTTGACCGTCATTTAGTCACAAGTGTGGAGAATTATCAGTAAAGCCTCTGACTCTCTATTCATCCGAGCACATCCTATTACCGTATAATTGCTGTCCAGCTATTGCTATCGCGAGACATTCCGACTTTCCAATCTCTTACATGGAAATGATACTGGCGTGTCAAAACTGGTTATTTCCGTAGCAGATCGTGCGTACAGTCTATAAAATTATAATGCAAGTTGCATAGTCCAAGATATTTTGGTGCTCCCTGCTCAAGGTACCGGTATCGCCCCTTAGTCCCTTCTAGGTGTATGTATCTTGCCTTTGCAACAGAGAGCCCCTTGGCTGGACGGACCACGAGCATTCGTTTTATAGATACTCATCAGTAGCAGCGATTGCTGGATAGATTACATAGGTAATGGTCGACTATCCAGCAAGAGCAATACGTCTAGACGAGAGAGATTCAGATATGTTCCCTTCGAAGATGACCACAATGCAGTAGATATAAGCTTTGATGATAAAATGCGACGAAAATGGAAGGAAGTTTTTACAATGTAGGGATATTATTGCTGCGCCAGACTACTTCTTGTAAATTCTTTCCAATAGTCAGGTCCTTGTTGGGACGTTATCGATACAAAAACTGGGTCAGGCACCAAGTGGGAGATACTGGTTTACAGCGCCTGATTTATAGGTATTCCTTCAGATTCTAGAACTTAGACCTCCTGCACGACGTGAAATTCTATTATGAGTATCAGTCATGAATATAAACACATCATCCCATTAAGCCAGGGAAAACCATGAATCATTCAGAAATCATCTGCAGACTGAAGAAAAGATAATAAGAGCAGCTCAACTCTTGAGCGGCAGATACTTTACTGCTATAAGACACACACAGCAGTTCAACCATCCAGTGCTCATTGTGAGTCAAACATCACACTCTACTGACGTTTACAAGCTCTGCTGACCCTCCTCTAATAACATACAGTTCTTTCCCACACTCAGCGGTCTTCCCCTCAATACTCAGTCCACGCTCAAGAACTGTCTTAGCCTTCCCCCAGCGTCCAATATCTGCCACATACTTGGCGCGCGCCACCAAGCCCTCACATTAGCGTCAGGCTTGCAATCGCAGCTAGACTTGGCTTCCAGCCTCCCTCATACCGAGACTCTTGATAGGCGTGGCTGCTTTCTTCAACCCGAATGAGCCTTGTGCACGCATCAGCAACGGAAACAGCCAATGAGACTCAAACTCCATTGACCGTGGCCATCCGGTGAAGCGGATATCTCATAGACGCCAAGGCATATGGCATTCGAAAAAGTGTATGACCTGATTCTTTCGTACGGGGGGCTTCGGTTCGAACTGTAGTGTGGAGGTCAGTATATGCACACCGGTAGCGACAAAACGATGTGAAGTGATCAGAGAGAAAGTAGATTAGCGATGATTTCTTACCCAAGAGTAAGTTCGGTTCTGGTCGCAGACAGGCAGTTTCCAGCAGTGCGTCTCATCCAATAGATTTTGGAAGGCCAGGATTGTGAGTATGAGCAGTTCTCAGTTTCGACCCCGGTTTCCCTTGACCAAAACTAAACACACAGGGAAGGACCCCAGTAAGCAATATCAGTGTGAAGGCTGCACTATGTAGAAAAGCATAACCTTGCACTACCTTTAAAACCACCAAGATAAAACGTTAGGATCTCACAAGGCACTTGACGCAGATTAATGTCTGTATATGCTCAAGCAATGCCTATGTGTGCCTTCGCATTTCTTCAGTTGGCATCTATCGTCTCTAGTTCCTATTTACCCCGAAGAATTTTTTAAATGTTATCTGACGGTGCAGTGATCGGAATACTCGCTGTTTGCTTCAGACTGGAGTCTGAAAACTCCTTTGACGGAGTACCTTGCGCTCTCATAGACTCTCGATGTGTAAGCACTCCAAGCACAGCATTGTATGAACACTTGTTGATTTACAAGAGGCTCCCTCATCGCTGTAACCATTGTCAATTCACGAATACCAAGCCATTAGACTACTTACGTGATGCGAGGTTGTACCTATCTCAGCCTGGCGCATCTTCAAAGGCTTATTCTACCCTGGATATGACTTATTTTTCAATCTACGTCTAGTCGTGGAGGATGGACGTATTGAATTCATTTCATTCAGGTCGTTAATGACACTTCCCAATCATGAAAATGTCCAGATCCATAAGGCCATCAAAAGGTCATCACTTCGGGCCAGTGTACTTCAAAGAGAATACACCCCGTTCAATGCTGTTCAGGAGGATGTTGCCGCTCTTGAAGTAAGGATAAACGCTCCAGCTTCCGACAAACTCAACCTTGCCACCTTCGGCATCATCATCAGGATGGCAGTCAAAGAAGCCGACCTGCTTGACCTGCGAACCCGTGGGATCCTGCGCGACGGATTTGACATCCACGATGCGCAGGCCACTGCCGTAGTTGGACATGTAAGACAGGCCGTTGAGCACGTATTGGTTGTGGTCGATCGATTTGACGGGAGACTGGTAAATTCCAGTATGCTTGGGTTTAGCAAGGTTGCGGATGTCGAAAATATAAGTTGTAGTATGCCCGTTGGCGGCCACCCCGGTCTTGTCCATCTCGTCGAGCTCATCATCAAGCAGCAGATACGACATGTTCTCCATGTCGGTAACCCAGCCCTGATGAGTGTAGCTAGAGCCAGCGTAGGGAGTCTTGGAGATTTGCACTGGGGATTTCTTGTTGGTGACATCGACGATGGTCAGCGAATCCTCGTTGTAGTTGAAGCAAATCTCGCGTCCGTTGTACTTCTTGTCGGGTCCCTTGTAGATGACACATTGTGCTGTGATTGTTAACATGGCACGCAACGATCAGACCTAGCAACGGCTTACCGTCATGCACATAGCCATCCTGGTTCACACAGCCGGGCGACGTTGGCTTCGCGGGGTTGGAAACATCCACCATCCACAGACCTCCGGCGCAGCTAAGAGACCTGGTGGTTCCAACTGCGTAGATCATGTTCCTCTCCTCGTGAGCGACGATATTGTGAGAGCTCCCAAAAGCGTTGTACCAGGCTTTGAGATCGCTGGAAATCGAGAACGTGGTAGGTTCACTAGCACTCGTGCGCAGAAGCTACCAATGCCGCATACAGGATCAGCTATCCATACTCGACACAAGACGGTTGGGGTAAGTATCACTTGACACACCTTCTTCAGATCAAACACCTGGAGTCCGTGACCACGGGCCTCCGATCCAATGTAGACATGGTCACCAATAACCTTCATGTCTCTCCACACGCTAGACTCTGTCTGAGTTGGCAACCGTCCGACATAGTCGAGGCTCCCATCCGCATGCACTTCAACGAAAGCCGTGCCATCGGTTTGACCAATTATGCCAAATTCCCGACCATCAGGTGAAGTCCATCCTACAGATTTTTGGTGAGCCTTGCAGGACATAATCTCAGTCAGGGAGCATACCCCAGATGTCATTGCCCTCACGAGTCTTGCTGCCCATAGCTTGGTGACTGAGAAAGCCAAGAAGGTCGACATTCTCGCACGAGTACTCTCCTGCTTTTCCATTGACACACTTCTGGCTTCCCAGATCAGGATACAGGTTTGCATTGAAAAGTCCTTCAGCCCTGAATCTCTCTCTCTGCTCGATCTTGACAGACATGAGGCGATCCATGGCCGACTGCCCCTCTCGGGAGGCCGCAGCGGCACAAGCAAGGGACAATAGTGAGAAAGCCGTGAGCTTCATGTTGTCGAGATATTTTTCTCTCTGTGTATCAGCAGTGACGCTCTGAGAATGATGGAAGTTCCGAAACAGATCGTGCCGCCTGCCAGGCTTTATAGTTGGCTCCTCGCCTGCCAACAATCCAAGGCATTTGGTGAATCGTCACCTCTCCTTCGCCAAGTATTCACGCATTTCCGCCTTTGGGAAGGTTCTTAACAGGGATATTATTCACAAACACTGATTGAGCTTTGGCCGACGGACATAGACGGTCATATTGATAGCGGTTACCCCACATTCAGCAGATAAGGCCATAGAAAGCAAAATGAAATGTGGATGATCAGCGGGATAGCTTCTCTATGCCAGGACGTGGAGAGTCTTGGGTTGCAATGATAATGCGACTTCTTACTTTGAAATCCCGCTGGTTGGACCACCAATCTTTAGCAATATGACGGCCTGGCTCGGCAAGCTTGGCTTTCCTAAATGCACCCCAATCAACGCTCTGCAAAATGAACTTAGACAATCACATCCAGGGTACCGTTGTGCCGGGCAATATGAAGATCTTTCCTTTGATGGGCAAGGAGTCCGTAAAGGTCTTCCTGAAGGTCAGTTTTCCTCTCACAATCATGAGACCCCTTCATACAGTGCCTTGGCTGAGACAGGGACTCAGCGAGTCAGATGGGTCACTCAACTAACAATATCTGCTATAGATACAATCTGAAATATATCATCCTTGGCAAGTCAGGCTCTCTTAGGCAGAGTACCCCGACGGTCGCCGGATAGGCCCCGTATCCAGAGAGACTCCATATCCCCTCCATGATGATTATGCTGACCAGTCAATGACAAAATCGTACCGAAGATTAAGACACGCAATTATAGGAGATTGGAATTTCAATCAGATGCTCTCCTTCTCGGCGTCACTCTCGAACGTCGACCCCTCCAACTCAGGATTGTCGAATCTCCGCGGGTGCGTGAAGAACCGGGGCAATGGCAGGGGATGCCGCCTTGTCTAGGGCTGAGACAAGCCAAGAGGCAAGCTTGAGCGACTATCCGGCTCTTATCGAGATCGTGCTCGACGGAGGGCTGTGCACACTGACAAGGTATGATAAGATGTCGTTACGTTATATGATGGATTGTTCTGTGTCATCAAGGTTTCTAAGCATGATCAATAAAACAGTGACGGGAGCCATCAGGAAAAATGCAAGCATTTTATATGCAGCTTACCGTCCTCGTAGCTTCCCATGTGAATATTCCTCTGAAGCTACTGTGGGCAGTCGCATAGGTAACTAAGCACAATGCAGCGGACGCACCTGCTCAGTATCGTCAGTCCATTGTACTCATTCCTAGTCACTCGAGCCACCTGCGGAGCATCGTCTGGAGAGTGTCTTGAATGGAGGAGAGCCCAAACCATTCTGAGAAGTCAGCCGAGCGAACAGAAATTCGGAAACCTGCACAGCTGACCTTTCAATGAGTGACACACGCATTTCATGGACAGAAGAGACGAAATCTGTGTCAAACCAGACGTCTGTCAGTAAGAATGAGATAGTTCATACTGCCCAAATATTGCTACATGAAGCTGCCTATTGACAAGAACGAGGGGGAAAAGGAATTCTCATTCGACTGTAATTTACTTATGCCCTTAGAACTTGTTGGCAATCATCAAGAACCTCATCCACAATCGGATTCTTGATCTCGGTGGTTTGGGTAGGTTTCATAAGAATTAACGCTGGATATCGCAGCATTGTTTCCATCAGCCGTCTGCAAAGACATGGCGTTGATCCTCGTCGAAAAGCCTTCACACAAATAAAGTGTATAATGAGATGGATGGCGCGCGATTCCAATTACCTCGAGGACGCTCACTACCAAAAACAATGACCGAGTAATTCAGACACTTCGTTCGCGCAATGCGTTTTGTGTTCGCCCTGCGTTTTGTCTCGTACGGCACTGGCACATACGGATGTTCCAATCTTCTGCCCTATGGACTGTTGTAGATATGTGCGCCCGGCAACGATTTCGCTAGAGCAAACAAGAGGAAGGTCATTCGCGACAGTATACGCCTCAAATCTAGTAAGAATTCAGTCAGTCCATGAGCTATCGCCCATGCAGTATCGTTTCTAGATCCCATACCTGAGCCAGCTCACCTCGGAGGCATCACCAAGCATAATATCCCTCCCACGCAGCCGTAGGGGAGCCGAGGGTGTCCCCCGGCCAGCAGCACGCAACGAATATGCATTTAGGTCTTGGTCGAGTAGAGCAAAGATGCACGTTGCCTTTTCGTTTTCTGCAGAGTGTTCGAGAAGGAGACGGTCGCATCAAGAAACGAGCCTATAGCTCACACGAGAAGATTTTGTCAATTCGTACGCATAACCGGCGAGCTAGACACATCTAAAAGTAACCATGAGATGTTAGCAGAGATGCATAATCAACAAAAATCTGAATACTCTTCTTAAGCCCGGGATTGTCTCTCTGTAAAAATGAAGAGGACGCGCTTGGTGGCAGTTGCCTTCATAGTGAAGAGGTATTCCAGCCGGAAAGCATCAGCTTAAGCTTACACGCAGAGAGATTGAAGAGACGAGAGCCACATATGTAAGTAGGACCCTGCATATAGTTGTAGTATGATAGAACATATGAAGGAAGGCAGGTACGACTGGGAAAACAAATAGTTACACGACACCTCATACATGAATCAACTACAGCAGAAGCAACTATGTATGTACCCGCTACAGAAAGATACTGACAAACGAGAAGCATATAGAAACAGAAGCAAGTGTCTACATTGCTACATCTGAGTAGTATACTTTGGAAGGGTTGAATAAGTTCAATTGCAAAGTACAGTGGGAGATACATGAGAAGACAGAGAGTAAACAAAAGGAAAGACAAGACTAAGACCCCTTCTCACTCCCTCACTCCTCCCACAAGTTCCTTTTGTTGAGTTCGGTTCGTCGAGTCTCGGTTCTTCGGGCGCTCCTAGAAGGTTTATAAAAGCTATCAGCCGGGTTGAACCGACTGCTAGGGGGGCTGAGGGGAATGATGACAGGGGAGGTGCATAGGTAGGGCAGAAGATGGGGGAGCCACGAGCAAGCAACTGTCCTTGATACATGGAAGGCAAAACAAGTAAAACCTCCAACAAGTACTTGACTGAGCTCTCTTCTTCCAAGGGGCCAGTTGAAATCTCTCCCCAGAGACTGTGATACAGATGGCCGGCGCCGAAACGTTGTGTCCCGGGCATGGTCAACAGCACTCTTTTGGTGTAGGGCGTACTCAACCAACGAAAGCATGCAGTGATCGGAAGCAGAGTCGTATCGAGCCGTACGGAGTACAAGGTGACTCAGGTTGCCCTGAGGCCTGGGAGAGCGTACTATATCGCTTCGGCAACTCCCTTAAGTGACTCCAACTCTCGTCCACAACAAACCAGTGCACACTTCCACAGGGAAGCGAGGAGCCAGCAGGATGTCCACTTGCTCAGGCAGAGGGGAAGGGGGAAAAGATGAGAAAAGGCAAAACCAAAAGAAAAGAGCGTTTGAGGTGGGAACCTAGCTTCTATCATTCTCAAGGGAGTCAAGTGTTGTTCAACACAGACAAGCAGACACATGTCTTTGATCGAAGGGTTGCATGAAGGAGGAGGAAGATAAAAGCAGAATAACAAGAGAGAGCAGATGCTGCTGAGAGAGAAGGAGAGAGTTGAAGAAGACAAGGAGAGAGAGGAAGAAGAGAAGAAGTTAGAGAGGGAAGATGGGGGTATTTATACCTGGGGAGGGAGACATAATCACACTAACTCTCGCGTAGCTAAGCGAGAGATATTCACTGTCGTCGCTTGCAGACTGAGCTGGAAGCAGAATCGAATGACGAATTGTGACTCAAGTTGTGGTGGCAGGCAGGAATCATGGTGGTTGACCATGGTTGAAGACTCATCGAGTTGAAGTTATTCACTGCTCCCCCGGCAAAACCTGCCACTCCCCCAGTCGCCCCATCAGAAAAAATCAAGCGCTTCCGGGAGAAGTATCCACTGTCTAGCCGTCAGAGAACGTGGAACTTGCCACGAACTACGCGAATTTTAGTCGTGGACCTGCTATGGCTTTCGAGTTATTCACTTGTCTACTTCAGTGAAGAGCAGAACCGGCCTACCAGCTACAGAGAATGCGAGAGGAGGCTGGGGGAGTATCCACTGGATCGATGTCAAATTTTCTTAAGCGTATGACTTTTCCAGCATTGGATTCATGGTTCAGGTTAGGCAAAAAACTGCTCACCATACTGATACTCCAGCAGAGAGGGTCTGAAAGAGGTCCAGACTGAGAATACCGAACTTTGAGCTCTCTCTGGCGAGACCTCTTGCCAATGTGCTTGTATAACTTTCTCTGTTCTCTACATTAGACTTAGTTATTGCATTCATTCAAGCTCAAGTGCTCATAATGTCAACTTGTTCTGAGAGCTGCCAGCACCATAGTCTCCAGAAACTACTCCACAATGCAACCAGGCTTTCTCTGTTTGGAAAACTGTATACAGAACTATACGCGGGGGATAGTACGGGGGCAAAGAGTAGTTCCATGGATCCAAGTATCTGCCCCCTGATGCTTGAATTCAACCTTTAAAGTGTATCATACATTCACACATGAATCGTAAATTCTAGAGAAAACGTAGAACAAAACTGTACTTTACAGTAATTGTCTGTTATGCGGCCAAATTATACTACGTCAACTCTACATCAACAGATTTAGATGTGTTTGGACAGCCTGTCGATGAACGTCTCCCCCCATCGAGCACTGAAGTCGTTCAGCGGACAGCAGACCTTATTAGGTTTATCAGATAGAGACAGACTCACCTGGTGTTAGTCTCAATAAAGTTTCTGAGATACTCGTATTTCTTCTTCTTCTCGTCCTCGCCCATCGTCACAGCTTTATAGACAGCGTCTGCCAGTTCTGTTGTGTTTGCTGGATGGAAACTGATACTTCCCTCTTTCATGAAGGAAGCTGCTCCTGCGAATTCAGAGAGCACTAGGACGCCATGCCGTTGTTCCTGACAGGCAACGTATTCGAAAGACACGAGGTTCATTCCATCGCGAGTAGATGTAAGAAGACAAGCATCCGCGATGGAGTATAACGCCGTAAGCTCGGTGAAGGGAACAGAGCGATGCATGTAGAGGAGGGGGATTCCATCGGGAGTGGCTGTTGAGGATCACATAGGTCAGTACCCGTATACTGACTCGCTCACTAATAGAATAGGACGTGCAAATACAATGTTTCCCGTTGATCTTCCCTGCCATCGTACTTAACTCTGTCTCCAACTCCTGGTATTCCTTGACATCCTCGCGACTCGGGACAGCGACCTGTATCAAGACCACTTTATTCCTCAACTCTGGGTGACGATCCAGGAAGTAGTCGTATCCCTTCAGCTTCTGCGTAAGCCCCTTGATGTAGTCCAGTCGGTCCACCCCAATAATGACGGTGATCCCCTTGTATTTCTCCTCCAGCTGCTTGATCCGATCCTGCACCTCTTGTTTCTGCAACGTATCCTTGAACTTTTGTGGATCGATTCCGACAATAAACTTATCTGTCTCAACTAATCTATCCTTGTACTGGATTCGGCCGGGAATCTCCGTTCGAGCACCTCTGTCCCTTAATCAGAATGTAATATATGATTCAGCCGGTAGACCACTTACAAAACCTGAGCACAAGTCTGGATAAAGTTTGACTTGTACTCGTCCGTGTGAAATCCGATCAGGTCACTCGCCAGCATGCCCTCGAGCAAATCATTTCGGACAGGTAGCGCTCTCCAAAAATCTCCCGCTGGAAACGGCGTATGTAAGGAGAATCCAATGGCGCATGGTTTTTCTTTGTTGAGTCGCTGACGCAGAAGCTTCGGGAGGAGCATGAGATGATAGTCGTGGACCCAAATCAAGCTCCCCTTTGTAGCTGCCTCTGCTACAGCATCCGCAAACAGCTCATTGACGCGCCTGTAGGCCTGCCATGGGCCGTCGTCGTAGACGACGCCTGACTGGTAGTGGAGGATAGGCCAAAGGATTGAGTCTGCGAGGCAAAACAACAGTAAGTTAGGAAGGAACGACAGGCGTGACATAATCAAAGACTTGCTCACATACTTGAGAACTTGTTGTAATGCTCATTCGCTAGGTTCGTATCCAGGAAGACTGCAACGGCATTGTGCTCATCGAGACTCTGGGCTACTAACTCTTGGTCCTTCTTCTCCGCGACTTCGAGACCAGGCCAACCGAACCAGCGGAATTCGGTGGATTTGGTCAAACCAGATAGCGATGTGACCAGGCCACCGCTAGACAGACTAGACTGATATGAGCCATCGGTGCGTTTGACCGAGAGAGGAAGGCGATTCGAAACAATGATGAGGTTGCGCTTCTCCTGCGAACTGTCGGCCGCCATATTGATGCTGATTAACTCTTTTCCTGCTTTATAGAAGCCGTTATATCGTAAAGAAACAGAAACGATCAGGCACGTCTACTTCCTAAGAGTGATGCAAAGAAGCGAGACTATTGAGAGTACTTCTAAACAGTTAAACCACACTCCCTGGTCATAGAGCCGTTTACACATAGATCGCGATACGTCAGTATGAAAAAACGTCTTACAGGAATGGAGGCGACTATGCAGCCATTCGGCCGCGTCTCAGTTCCTGTGGGTATTTGTCCATCTTATGATTTTTCTGGTGACCGGAACACAATTCCGCACACTGGGGAGGAAAAGCTCGGAACGAATGACCAGCTACAGGGCCGCAGATTGCTTGTTCGACGGCGCATGAGCCTCATAACAGTCAAAAGTATCGAGTCGAGAGAGGATAACTGCATTTGAAGGCAAAGGTAATCATTTTATGTGTTAGGTTAGTTATGTACACAGAGTCAGAGTCGGAGTCATATTAGGATCATCTTAGGGCAGTAAGATGCGCACATAGATGGTGATCCTCCACTAATCACGCACTAGTCAGTTGCTACTCTAGATCAATAGGGCGTGGAGGTACTGGAGGCTAGAGAAATGCTACACGATATCATAGGGTGGAAAGTTCCGTTCGCTTTGACATGAAGGACCAAGGTACTAAACTCCTGAGCCTGACTCTATGCAATACCTCGCCTTTCTCACAGTGGACGCCGCCAAACTCAAGTATTCCTCAATCACATAGAAAACTGAAAGGAAAGAGCATACATCGTCAGAGTTGAATGTATAACCATCGATGCTACGGAATCCACCGGCTAATGCAATTCTGTATCCAAAAAATGTCGTGTAGTTAAACAAATAAATACCAGAAGGAAAAATAAGGGAAGGGAGACGAAGTCTCATGAAAAATGTCGATTCCGTTTGACAGGACTGGGTGTGCGCATGTGATTTTCGCGATCACGGCTCCGTTCTGTCACGAAATCCATCTGCGGATGCTCAAGCATCAAGGGCACTTCTGACTTGTTGTCAAGATTTGGAATATGACCTTGAGCGTGGTCACCGTAGGCAAGCCCTGGATTATGTTGAAAAGGATACTGCGACGACGGCATTGGCGGGTGGTGTTGGCCGGACAGCTGTCGAGAGAAAGTCGGTGCMGGAGGTGCATACTCATGCTGGTTGAAGCGGTTTCTGAAGGAGCGAAACGACCAGTTGCTGACAACGGTAACAGTCGAAATAGTAGCAAGAAAGAACATCTGCGTATAAGCGGTCAGCTTATTATTCGTAAGGGAACAGAGTGAGTGGACTACGTACAATTGCCTTCCAGCTGATGGGATCAATAAAGCTGTTGATGATGATAGCCATTGTCTGAGCCGACACCTTGGCCCGTCCAACCTTGGCCGGGTCCCGGTTCATGCAGCGTTCCCAGTTTTCGCATGCCGTCTCCAATGCTGGTAATCGCTCTCCACCAGCGCACTTGTTGTCCACGTAGCTCTTCGCGCAAACAGCCATATCAGCCAGGATTTTATCAGACTCTTCCTCCGCAGCCTGCTCAAATTCGGCACGGATGGCCGACACAAACCCGAACACTACGTAAACCGCGAGCGAGAACAACGACAAGTTCACTACCAACTGAGCCCACCATGACAGAATGCTGGGGACGTTGGGATGCGCTTCGAGCAAGGCAAAAAATTCCGAAAAAGACGATAACCGCGACGTCGGCTTTCCTTCCTGTCCTTCGTTTTGTTTTGAGTTCTTCTTGCTAGCCGCTTTCCCTTCACTGCTGCTCGGCCGATCGCTGTCATCTTCACTGTCGTCCTTTCGTAGCTGTAACCCAAGCACCTTGTCCCGCCGACGTCGCTTCTGTACCCGTCTCGCCAGGGCGTTGGAGTAATGGTTCAATCTGGGAATCTCGCCGCGTCCAGGACTAGGGGCAAACTTGCCGTACATGCCAAACAGGGAGTTCCGATGTCCTGCTTTCGCGGGCTGTTCGGGCGTATCCTCATTGTCCGCGTTCTCGGGAGACGACATGTTCTCGGCTCCGGAGGAAAAGTCCAAGTCGACTTTGCGCGGTGTCGTGAATGCTGACTGTCCGAAAAGCGACTTGGGGTTCTTTGAGGATGAGAGAGACGGATTCTGGGAGAAGAGGAAAGGTTGCGAATTTGGCGCTCGCAGAGCGGGGATTTCTTTCTTCTGAGGCGAGTCGAAGGTACTGTGAGGGCCTATCTTCAGGTTAGATATTCAAAGCTTCTGTAACTTAGAGTAATGGCGGAAGACGCACGCTTTTTCTGATTGTCATGTTGCATGCTGAGCTGGTAGAAGGGTGATGTGACGTCCCCGGGTGCTCTCGTCTGCCACTCAAAGTCCATCGGACTCTCTGCTGACCGTTTCTGCATCTTGAGTGCTACTGCATATAGGAGAGGATGCAGGTTTGAAGATCAGGGACGCTCGGTTGAAGACATCAATTCTAGAAATTATGCTGATAGTTTGGCCTGGCCCGTCGCTCAGACGACGACTTTTATCATTCTTTGTTTGGGGCTGTGGAGTATTGCCATAACAGGTTAGTCTTACCGCTTCTAGAATCGCGCTCTGGAATCAATCATTGTTGTGGTTATGACTGCATCAGACAGCGCTCTTTGGAGAATCGTCATATATTATTTTATCTAAATACAGGACGATGAAGATCTCGTTTGATATTTAGGTATTAGTGACAGTATGCTGTGGCTGCATTATGCTGCAGTATAGCAGCGAGGAGCTAGTCCATAGTATTCTCCGTACTCCGCATTTAAACAGCTAGCTGTATGTCACAATATATCTTTGAGCCAGAGATAATGCAGAGATTTATTGCATTTTTCTTACTATTTTCATGAACCATTTATTTGGCGAATAGTAACGGTTAATTGTATTTTTCGGCTGGGACCTTTCTCATGGAAATAGATCCCCCGCACGAGCAAAAGCATTTCATCGGTCGCGACTCATTGGTGCCCAACTTATCTCTAGCAACATCCTCGTCTTACTGCGACAGATCATTTGAAGACAGCTTAATTATATTGCATCAATCACATATGAATCTGAATGCGATCAATTATGGGTTTCATATGATACTACTGGGGTATAAATCATTCTGTCTGATGAGAAGAGCCGTGATCACGGAGGACTAATGAAGAAGGACGACGAAAGCAGGACGGTCCACTGGTAGAATCGACTGATTCCACCTACGAAATCACAGAGCGACAAGCACAAACATGTTCGAAGCATACCATCCAGAATCCAAAGCCACCGATTCGCGAGGAATAAAAAGCTCTAAACCAACTCCGATCCCAGAACCATGTCAAGCAGCGCGATCAAACGCCAAAATAGAGAACCAAGTTGAAGACGAAATGAACAAGAGAACTCGTTACAGCTGAACATGGTCTACCAGCTCGAAATCATCGTCAGCCAGATAGCCAGTTCCCATCTCGCTCTCACGTGAGACGATCTCATATTCCTTGACCAATTTCTCGGTCTCCTTTGTCTCGAACTTCTCCACGGCCTTGTTCACAGCATCAGACAAGATTGTCTGACCAGACACCTCATATGGATTGAGGGTTTCGTCTTCGTCAACGATCATGACTTCGGGGCTCTTTTCGACTGCGACTGGCTCCTCGACTTCCTCACCACTAGACGAATCAGAGGTACCGTTGTCGAGGATCTCTTGGATATCATAGTGCAGGGCAATCCTGGAATCACGCGCGACCTGGTTGAGGCACTGTTGATGCCAACGCTTGATGGCGCTGAAGTCAAGGTCAGCTTGTGGTTGAGTCTATGTCATTCTTGCCTTAAGGACAACTCACGGCGGATTACGCCACAGTGGCTTCGCAGGACGAGTTATTGGCAGGAAAGGGGCCTTTAGGTTCCCATGAGGAAGCGCACTTCGGCCACCGTAAGCCCATTTGGCCTTGCGATCATGCTGCCTCTTTGCTTCGGTACTTGCCCGTCGCAGATCACTGTTGACGACAGTCTCGGATGCCATGTTGGTGTTGGTGAGGGGAGAATCAACGATGAGGGGAGGTAAGCGGCGTGGATGAAATGGCTAATGGAAAGAGGAGGCCGGATAGTGCCTGCCTTGACTAGGGGAAGGTTGTCTGGGAATGTTTATAAGACAGACGCGACGAAACGAGAAAGAGACGGAAGGCTGATGAATAAGGATGGGACAAAGGCGCGATCCAAAAGTAAATGCTTTGGTGACAGGGCTGTCTTTTGTCTGAGTCACCAGGGTTGGTGTCCAGTCATCGATCAATAAGTAGCAACCGCAGTTGGAACAAACTGCTCAGCACCCATGGAAACCATGGATGGAATTAGGCAATAAATCTAGAAAGAGAGAAGAACCCTTTAACAAGAAAACAGGACGAGACAACAGTAACCAGCCGGATGACGCCAGGGTCCTCAGACTGGAGGGAGAGGGGCCGCTCATTGTCTCTGCTGTTATCAACCATCCGCATGCGCCGCAGGCAGCACGAGGACTGGATAAGGCGCTCCTGATTGCGACATGCCAGCTTCTGCTGATTGATGGGTTGATCATTATGATCTCGGCAGTGGTTCCCTCGTCTAGACAATCATCACTAGTCTACTATAGAATAGAACTCTACTCTTGTCCTTATCCGCGATGAGCGATCTCCCTCATTTCCCGTCTACTACTCTCTAAAACTGCTCTCTCCGCATCTCCCCCTGATCCTTATCGCGGAACGAGGATCTCCCGAGGTACCTACAGTAACACTTCAACAGAATACGGTAATCCTTTAATCCTTCGAACGCCACATCATCAACCACGGTTCTTGGCCACGCATCTTCGTAATTATTGCCCCTTACCAATTCTGGTCCCCGAGGTTTAGGTTACTTAATCACTCAAAGCAGAGCCACTGATGGATGTATGTCGTCGTCGTCGGCGATCCCTTACAGCCTCAAGGCACCCGTTATGTCCAGATGACTCAAAGCAACCTGACGTAGCGTTACGCGCCGCAGACTACAAAAGATCTCAGTACATCAGCATGCATCTATCGATCCTACTCGGAACTAAGGACTGTCGAGTAACAAGCAGTAAATAATAAGCATGCAAGATGAAGTCCAACCAGTCCTCACCCTGAGTCATCTCATGTGCAAGCGATGACGCTGCTGATAGGGAGTAGCCGGGGCAGCTTGGAGCTTATCATCTGCCTTGCGCATGGATACCTGCGGAGTACTATTTATCCACCCCGCGCAACCTACTATGCATACTGCTGCATCTTCCGGATGACTTGCTTCTGGGTCTGATTCTGGTCAGCTGTTCAGCTGTCATCATGGCGGTGGTATGAGTTATGATGAATTCTGCTTGGTTACCGATACTTTGTGGAAAGTTCTGGTTTGGTTTCTCGTCACTTGGAGCTCACATGGACATGTGATTTGAGGTGAGAGTGGCTGTGTAGACTAAGGGACTTGTTTGTGGCTGGGTACGTTGTATGGTTTGATGATGATCATCATCTTGTAGTTGCTTGTAGCTGTTGAGTCTGTAGCACGGATGAGATATATGACTTGCCGTCCAGCCACATAAGTCCAGCAATCAGTAGATTCAGGCTAGCTATGCAACATGGGGTTAGCTCTCATAGGGTAACAGAAGGGACGGGGTTAACTACTGGATCAGTCCTTTCCCTGCGGTATTGTATGAACGTTCCGCTTAAACTTGGCCGGAGAATCGAGTGGCTTATTGGCTCTATATACGACGCTGGCATCCTATGAAGCCTGATTACTTGAGTATGGCGAGTTTACGAGGAGTTGAGCGCTGCCGTGTGCAGTCATGGGCTTCTGAACGTTTGTAAACAGTATCAAGGTGGTCTGAATGCAGCAAGTTTGCATCTCCACCTTCCAGATGTTGACCTTCGATGAAGCTGTATGTATTATTTGGAAATGAGAACAACCGTAGTATCATCAAGGTGTCCAGCACCATATTCACACCGAATGCATATGAGACAAACACGCCCTCCAACGCAATTTACTCATCCATCTGCCACTGATAATCCAACGCTTCCAGTCTCCCCTTCTTATTCCTCGCTGCAAACCATTCCTTCTCGAACCCGTTCCCCCGATCCACCCCATCCCACCGATGTCCCGGACGGATCCCATACCGATTCGGCTGAAAAGCCCCCTTATAGAGCGGCTTCCCCGTCACACTCGCGCCGGGCCCCTTTGTCTTGGTCAAAAACCCAGCCGCAGGATCATTCCACCGCTGCTGCGCCTTCAGCTCCTCATTCAGGGAATCGTCTTCGATCGTCCGTGCAAGCGGCATCGCTCGAGCCTCCTGTATCTGCTGCCTGCGCGCCTCCCGCTCCGCCCGCTGCACATCACCCATCAGCGCCTCCTTAGCTGCCTCCTCCTTCTCGCGCTTCTCCTGCTCCGCCCGCCGCGCCTCCGCCCGCTTCAGGGCAACGTTGATGATCCGCCCAGACGCATCTCGGTAGATCGTCTCCTGCGCCTCCGCCGGCCGCTCTCGATGCCGCGCCGCCTCGGCCTTCTTCCGTCGTTCCTGCGCAGCCACCATCGCCGCCGTCTGTTCCGCAGTCTGCAGTCCCGCCCGAGCACCGGACTCCATCCGCATCTCTCCTCCGTCGTCGGCCTCAGCATCGTCCACAACAGCAGGCGCTTCGTCATCGCCTTCCTCTCCTTCCCCACGGCGAGCGGCGCTCTCCGCCGCGGCAGACGCTAGGATCGCGTCTGCGGCGTCCCGCTCATCATCCGCGTTCGATCTGCCGGTCGCGGGACCACCCAGCGTCTTCCAATTCGATTTCTTCGCACGGCGGAACTCCGCGCTCCGGACGGAGGTCACTAAACTCGGGCCCTCGTCATCCTCATTGCCGAAATTTGTCGCCGACGTCCGTAAATCGGGCGGGTCGTCGTCGGCGATGATGAGGCCGTCTCCGGCGGTGTCGACGGTTTTGGTCTTCTTGCGTTTCTTTTTTGGGCGTTCCGTAGATGGATCGGCTGTTAGGTAGTTTTTGGCGAGATATTCTGCTAGTGACGAGGAGGGCATGGTGTCTGGTCTGGAGGGTTCAAACTGGGGATGGAAGTTTGGCTTGAGCTTCAGCTCGAGCTTCGGCTTGGGCTTTTGCTGCGCGATCTTGCTATCGCACTGATAGCCGGAGTTTTAGTTTTGCCGATGCCCGTATCCATATAGAGTATCTTTGCCTGCGTCATACAGCAAACAGCATTTATCAACAATAATGATTGTGATGATGAAGTAGATAATGAACTAGAATTATCTCTCAAATTTGAAGAGGGAAAGCATTGAGATGCCCCGCTCCGACGAGGCAGAATGGTGGTTCAACGCCGTCTACGAAGCCGTTCAAACTATCCCCTACGGCAAGGTGACCTCCTACGGGCATATCGCCCTTCTACTCGGCCAACGTATGTAGATCTCTCTTCACATTTCCCCTTTTTCTTGCTCGTCTGCCGTACCGTAGATCTGAATCAGCTAATCGATGTAATAGCTAAACGACCCCGCCAGGTCGGCGTCTGTCTCAAACACCTCCCCGAGGATCCCTCGCACCACTTCCACTCAGGCAATGTGCCCTGGCAGCGGGTGGTTAATTCGAAAGGGATGATATCTCATCGGTATGTTGATAAGATGCGTTTAAGAATTTCATGATGCTGATTTCTGCAGGGGGCCCGGAAGTGCTGAGCGACAGGCCGAGGCGCTGCGCGAGGAAGGTGTCGAGGTCGATGCCGACAGCATGGGTGAATTCTACGTAGATTTTGCACGATATGGCTGGTTTCCCGAACGGTTGCCTGGGGAAGAATCCGACGATAGTGAAGATGAAGACGAAGCTGAATAAGGGGAGAATGTGATCGTTCTACGGTTTTAACTCTTCAGGATTCACTTGGTTGGTCTAGAGGTCTAGGCGTGTATCTCATCTCATTCATTCGTATCCACAGACCCTTCGCAAGAAGTCTGCTTAGTATCAACCAGAAATTTGTACCCCCGCTCCACAATCGTACTCTGCAGCTGGCTATGACAAACACAAACTCCATATAACCCCTATCGGACATGGGTCACAGCATTGGTGGAAAGCTACCGTGCCAAAGAACGAGAGAGTCGTAAATCTTTCGGGCATTGGATCTAATGAAGAAGACAGCCTTGGAGGGGCCGCGCGAGACCAACTCCGAGCAGGGTTGGAAGTATAAGACAAGAGGGGATCAGGCTCTATGATAGTAGAGAACGGGCAGTGAGGGTGAACGAGCCCCACACTTGTTGAGAGAAGCATATGGTCATCATGCAACAAGGAAAATAAATCATAACACCCCGTCCACTGCCAAAACAGAACCAAATGGTAATCGACGAGGGTTCCACACAGAAGAGGAAAAGGAATAAATAGGTAAGAGATCGTCACTGACTTATGTCTGATATGCTTTTCGCGTTGCTTGACTCATCGCTTCTTGACTTCCGACGCCCACCCATCGATCCCTTCGCCCCTACTACCAGGTGGTATGCCTAGGTCAACACCCTTCATCCCGGGAGTGTCGCTCAGCCATTCATGAGCAGCCATACCACCGGCATTGGCACGTTTCTCGGGTGGCAATTCCAGCATCGGTAGCAGGAATTCGCTGATGCGCATACTCTCTTCAACCGAGAAATGATACTTCTCTCGTAGGACGTCAGGCAAAGCCCAGTGGCGTAACCGGTGGATATTCCGAAGTTCTCCTTTGCGGTTGAAAATCTCTTGCGACCACTTTCCGGAGAGACACAGTGATTTGGGGAAAGGACCGAGTAACTCGATGATTTGTGCAATGTGATCGTCGTCTTTACCGTACTTTGTTCCCGACTGGGGGTCGAAAAGGTAGTCGCCCGTAATGAGCTCGAATACCTATCGGAATTGTCAGTTGATTGATCGCTTGGACGAAGAAGAATGTGATTTCCAAACTGACCATGCAAGCCATACTCCAGATATCTGTGCTCGCACCCCACTTCGACCCCAAGATGACCTCTGGCGAGCGGTACTGTCGTGTTTGAATATCGTTGGTGAAATGGTGACCGACCCAGCACGCGTTCCCCAGGTCGGCAATCTTCACTGAGATGATGTCACACAAAGGATCCTCACTTTCTTCTTTGGAGGACTGCTTGTCAAGCGAGATCCCCGAAACCTCTCTCTCCAGTAGATCGCTAACTCCACGTCAGTGCACCAGACCTTCGACATATGGACCGGAATCAGTTTCCAACATACGTAGTCTTCTCCCTCTCTTTCTGCTTCTCGTCCGCCTTTATACCTAATAACTCCTTCATCGACGCGCCTTCTTGTGTAGATGTGTCTGCAGCTTGTCAGCGGGCGTAGCTTGGGATGCCACGGGACGATTTTGTTTAAAACGTACTGGATGATTCAATAACCTGGCTGAGACTGCTGTGTGAGTTGGAAGAGCTGTGCTTGAAATCGTGATGGCTGAAACTTGTGTTGAGTGGACTGGGCAACGGCTGACTCCCAGTGATGAGGGTCCTCCTCCGTCGCCGGCCGCTGCGGCTATCATCTTTATTCTCCTTCTTCGCTTCCTCCTTGACGTATGTCTGCACAATTTGTTCCACATCGCCAATCTCGATCAGAACGTTCTCCGGCTTCAAGTCTGTATGGATGATGCCGCATTCCCGGTGCAGATAATCTAAGCCCAGCAAAACCTGTTTCGTAATTTGCTTCACCAGCGGCATGGGAATACCCCGATGGTTCCAGCGCTTGATCAGGCCAAGCAAATTTTCCCCCAGCACCTCAAACACCATGCATACATGGACACCATTTGGACCCTTGTGTTCAAACGAATCGAGCAGACTGACAACATGCTTCCGGCCGGGATGGGAGGGCTTCGCTTGGACGATCTTATTCAACAACTTAATCTCATCGATAGCGGTTTCGGTGTAATGCGCGGCAGAGCGAACAACTTTGAGCGCAACGTGTTTTCCGGTGGTGGTATCGCGGGACAGCCAGACGGTGGAAAAATGACCCCAACCCAATTTGCGCACGACGACGTACCGTCCATTATTGTATGTTTCGCCCACGGTGACTGGGTGATAACCACCCTTGCAGTAGTCCTCTGAGTCTTCCTCTTCAGCAGTGGTCTCGAGTTCTTCTGCGGACGAGGAAGAGGCCGACCGCGACGGCGGGATATCGTATGCGGACTTGACGGGAACACTGCCACTCATGTTGGTTAGGGACAAAAGACCAAATCGCGCTATGATACGGAAGAACGGATATAAGAGCTGAGAGAAAAAAGGGCAAAGAAATAAAAAATTTGTTTCGTCAAAAAGAACACCGGAGCGATAATGCTGAAGAAAAGCAAGAGCGAAGCATACCCCTCAGTAGATGTGGCAGATGAATCGATGGCAGGTGAGGCGGCGTCGTTGKTGACGATCGGCTTCAGATCGGTTCCTTTTCTTTTCTTCCTACCGCCATTGCCATTTGCAGCATTCGCAGCGACGCTTGCCATTTGTTTTCCCTTGTTGATGACCGCCTTGGTTATATCTACCCCGTCCATCGTTTGGATTTCGGAGGATCGATGCGAGTTGAGGAATGTTTAAATCGAGAGGATCTGGAGAAGGAGGGGCACAAGGTGTTGGGCCGGAGAAGGCGAAGCTGAGTCCAGCCAAGCTCGTTGTCTGGCGGCGGAGGGGTGGATTGTGCGGTTCTATGAGGGGTTGGTTCAGCGCCCGCGACCGCAACCCAGTATGACGGAGGAGATCAGTGGGATGAGGCAGTAGTATTGGGGAAATATAGATGTTTAGACAAGGGGAGAAGGAGCAGAGTAAATAGTAAATCGGACCAGATATTCGAAAATAAACGGAATATTCTCAAGGTAGAAGGATGTGCGTAAATGACGCAAACGATAAGGCCGAACACATATATAGAGGGGCCCTCGGGGCAATGATGGTAATAGTAACGTTTGACGATCTCAGATCCGATCGACTCCTAGCGTTGTCGATTCAAACACTCAGCGAATTGGAACGAATCAAACTGCAGAAAGAAGAATTGCAACAATCTGGTGGTATGGTAGATGGAAATGCAGACGACAGGAATGTCCGCAAGCAGCAGCCGGGTTCTCTTCGGGCGATGTTGACAAAGCGAGCAACAACAATAAACTTAACGGATGTGGCAAATCGTGACCGGGGCTTGAAGGATGCTAGTTTCCTACCCTTCAAAGATCAGACCTGGCCAGCAGGGGATCAATCATAGCTTGGAGGATAAAACTGGTGTCGTGCATTTATGATTTAGGACTACAGGCTTTTACGAGGTACCTGGGAGACAAGAGGGGACTAAGGAACAGGAACATGGCGGATGAGGGAACCGTCTCAATGATGACGATAGAACAGATTCATCGTTCCCCTTGATTCTTCTGTTCGACAGCCCTTGGGCCAGAAGCTGACTGGCCCAGTGCTGACCATTTGATGATGGATATCCACTTGCGTATGCACGGTGTTTCCCCGGATCCATCATGGTCGTTCCCTTCAAGTGCCTTAAGAGCACCCCGACAGCCCCTACACAATTGGGTTCAACAATGTCATTCTGATTAGTTGGCCAATTGATTTCGTCTTCAATAATGAAATGGAATGTGGTCCTCTAGGAAAGTTCCACAAAAGGATAGCATCGACGGATAGGCCTGGACTTTCTCTACATATCGCTTGATGAACCTCTGGACACGCCTAGTGATGGATGCGCTTTCTGCAGAATCTTCTTGGGAGATGTCTGATCACACCAGTGGTCATCAACATGAACCGCATCCATTCAGCTGAAGTCAGAAAATGATGTAATGAGAGTTAAACAAGTAAAGCTTCAAATGCCGGCCTTTGTAACAACGCTATCAATTGTCCTTAAATGCTTATTTTGGGCTTATTTTGATTGAGGACTTGGTACATGAGCGTACATATGCAGGGCCGTGAATATGCACGTAGTTCCTTTCGCAAACTGGTTCCCCTTGATAGGATGGTTTACCGTTCATGCGCTTCCAGCTTTCCAATTGCTCGATTCCCTGTAAAAGTGGTTTAACATCCCTGCATAGCTTGTGCTATTGCAACAGTGGATGTGCTGCTGTGTTGACGTAAATCGCTGTAGATCAAATCCATGGAAGGCCTCAGGCACACGATTCGTAAGATATTGAGCGGGAACAGCTCAAACTCGAAGTCTCTTAAGATACACAGAATATAGTAACAGGCCATTATTCTTATTCAAGAATGAGAAACCTGGATGAACGGATATTCTCGATGAATTTTTGACCGAGTCGTCCGTCCTGTCATGTTAACTCTTAACAATCGACTCAAAAAGAGTCTCGACTCTGTCTAACAGCGGCAACGTCACCTTCTCCACACCGACATCTGGTAGACTGAACCTTGGCCKGGAACAAGTCGTCCCCTCATTTCATCCACCTGTAGATAGAATCCACAGCACCGCCTGAGGTCTTCGAAGGCTTCACAAGCATGTATTCTCCATTTGATCGCCGACCGTTACCGGACTATCTCTTCTCCTCGCCTTTAACTGCGCTGCTCTATCCCCTCCATCATCTCCTCCTCCGACTGCGCGGCCCTCCACGCCTACCCTCACCCGATGCGCACCCCATCCGCGTTGTCTGCATCTCCGACACTCACACACTAGAATGGGACAACGTCCCGGATGGCGACCTGCTCATCCACGCAGGCGACCTCTGCAATGACGGTAGCGTCCGCGAGATCCAAGCCACAGTCGACTGGCTCCAGACGCTGCCTCACCCCCACAAAGTAGTCATCTGCGGCAACCACGACAGCTACTTCGACATACGCTCCAGACGAGACGAAGACCGCGACGCTTCCTCTTCGTCCTTCGCAGCCGTCTCCTCCTCCACCGCCTCCATCCGCTCCATCGACGACGACCCAGACGGCCTCAACCGCATCAACTGGGGCGACATCCACTATCTCCAACACTCCTCCATTACCCTCTCCTTCCCGCCGTCGTCCCCAGCCCACTCCGCAGCCCGCCCGCGCTCCCTAACCATCTACGGCGCCCCCCAAATCCCCGCCATCGTCCCCTTCACCTCCGAGCACGCCTTCACATACCACGCACAACACGATGCCTGGTCCGGGACCATCCCCCCGGACACTGACATCCTGATCACACACACCCCGCCACAGGCGCACCTGGATTTATCCCCCGTCTACTCCACAGGCTGTCCCTTCCTGCTCGCCGAGACGTGGCGCGTCCGGCCCGCGCTGCACGTGTTCGGGCACGTCCATGAAGCATACGGCAGCGAGCCGGTCTACTGGGACGAGGCGCAGAGGGCGTGGGAGCGGTTATGTGCGACGCGGCGGCCGCGTGCCAGATACGGTCGTCTGATGTCCCTCTTTGGGTTCTTGTGGGACTTGTTTGATGTTCACGGCTGGCTGGACGCGGCGCGGGTCGTCGCGTATGGTGTTGTGGGGGTTGTTTGGGCGAAGGTCTGGGGTGGTGAGAATCGGGGCTGTGGGTGGATGGTGAACGCCGCTTGTATGTATAGGAATACGGGGCGGTTGGGGAATAAACCGCAGGTTGTGGTGTTGTAGGGTTTATTTCAGGTAAACTTGGATGGAGTCTGTAAATATGTTGTTTGCTCTAGAGGCTGGATGTTTGCTGCAGGGCCTCGATATCGTCATCTGCTTGTATATAGTTCTGTTTTAGCGAAGGATAACTGAGCTGTATAGAAGAGGGCGAGATGAGTACGCAAGCTGTGCAGTCGCTGATATCGAGTCTAGTTGACGACCAGATAATATATACATCCACGTCCTAAATGTACAGTCACTCCAGGCAGACATGAAACATGACCAATCAAGTTCTAACTAAATGGGTATAAGATGAGAGATGGGCATCTCGAAACTACAGCTTAGATTTCTCGCTGAACCGCGGAGCCTGGAGCGGATCGTAGGCACCAAGGGTCAATGTGTCGGACGGCACTGGAGCATGGTGGCCGCCGGTCAGACCGCGGAAGTCGATCAGGCTAGGGTTCAGCTCCTCGATCTTGCTGGCGCCGATCAAGCGCATGTTCATCTCCATTTCGTCCTTGAGGAGCTGCATGGCACGCTCCACGCCCGCCTGGCCGTACGTCGACATGGCAAAGAGGAAGGGACGTCCGATACCGACACCCTTGGCACCGAGGCACAGAGCTTTGAGAATATCGGTGGCACGACGGACACCACCATCGATGTAGACCTCGATCTTGTTCTCCCAACCGCGCTCGCGGAGGGCAGGCATAACCTCGGCCAGGACTTCGATGGCCGACCGGGCGAACTCGAGCTGGCGACCGCCGTGGTTGGAGAGGACGACACCCTCCACGCCCGCCTCGACTGCGCGCAGGACATCCTCCACGCATTGTACCCCCTTGAGGATGATGGGCATCTTCGTAATTGACTTGAACCAGGGGATATCCTTCCAGGAAAGGGAAGGATCGATAAAAGATGAGATGGCTCGAGCGGCGCCCTGAGAGCGGTCCACTTCGTCCCCGCCACTAGCTTGGACACTGGCACCAACATCGGAGAACTTGGACCGCATATCCTTCTCGCGACGTCCGAGCTGCGGCGCATCGACCGTGATGAAAAGACCCTTGCAGCCGCGTGCCTCGGCGTGCTGAACAATACGCTTGGTGATGTTACGGTCCTTATTCACGTAGAGCTGCAGCCATTGCACCTGATCTCCTTGCTTCGCATCCACAATCTCGTCAAAAGAACAAGAGGCGAGGGTGGGAATCATTTGGATGACATTGTGCTTGTGAGCCGCACGAGTCAAGACAACTTCTCCCTCCGGATTGCCCAATTTTCCAAGTGCAGTCGCTGTTACATAGAATGGCACAGAGACCTTGGTGCCCAGCATTGTCGTGCTGAAGTCGACGTTCTCTACGTTGACTAATACTCGCGGACGGAACCAGATCTTGTGGAAGGCACTGTGGTTCTCGCGCATAGTCTAGATCAAGTTAGCGAGACACTCGAGTATAGTTGCCACCCGTCGATCCACGTACAATCTCATCATCCGCACCACTCGAGTAGTAAGCCCACGCAGTCTTCTTCATCACGCTGCGTGCGACGGTCTCAAAGTCCATCAAGTTATAACAAGCCTGCAGTGGAGGCATCCGCTTGATCCGCTCCTGGCGTTCGGTTTCTTCGGGGTCATGAGCCTTCTCTTCATGCTCAACGGTTGCCATATCCACTTCGCCGAGATGTTTCGATCGGTCAAGGTATTTGTCCAACGTATCGGGAGGATGAATTGGGTCGAACTCTTCAGTCGCATCTTTTCCGGCATATTTCAGGATGATCTTCTGGCCACCTGGGTGTTCTGCTCATTGTGAGGGTGCTATCAGGAAAGCTAAGCTATACAGAAACAGTACCTGGCAGAAATCCTGTAACATCGTACGCCTTCCCATGCACGATAACCCAGCAGGAATCCTTGGAATTGTGCTTGGCGACCTCGGCGCCAGTGAGCTTCCCTTGTCTCATGGTGACGACTATTCTTTGATAGATGGAAGGAATCAAGGACGAATGAAAATAATTAAGGAGAAGGTCCGGGGGAGAATATCTGAGTGGCTGAAGGCCAGCGATCTTCGGCCCTGGGGAAGTCCAGCTGCGGTTGCGGGGAGAGATATCCGGGCGATTTTGCTTTCTCGGCCGACTCTTATCTTCATGACACCAGATCGGATCGCAGCACGTAGTGGTAGGCAATTCGCCCGAGAAGAGTACGGGGTTCGGGCGATTCAGAGTTAAGATCCCATTTTCCTCTTTAAAGAGGTTATACAACTATATCGGATCGATGGGCTTCATAAGTCATAACATTTTGGACGCCCCTCCTGGCTAATCAGGCTCATGTAGTGCTTTCATAGTCACGTGACATACAGGACTGAAGTTTTGTCGAGTCTGAGCGGATTAGCAAACMCGACCGACGAGAGACGAGGTCAGATGTTCTTTTATCTCATGGAGACACGGAGGAGCTTATTTGTCCTTTTTGCGGAATTGAGCAGGCTAGAGGAGCCAGCCACTATTTGAGAAACTTGTCCGGCGAAGCTCCATCAATTCGGGATTCCACCTGAAAGCAAACAATTTGCGGAGTATGAACACGCAACTGGCACATTAAGGTAACAAGTATCCTCGGAATAGGCGCCGCTTATAATATGGTACTCTCTGCAAAGTAGACAAGATATTCTGTACCGATAATGATGCTTATAATGGTTCTGCAATCTCACCCAAGTCGTGTTGCGTGATAAGTTATCTATTACTTAGTTGATCTATCCGTCGGATAATCTCAAAGACACTGGCAAGCCTATGGGGGTTTTCGGAGCCGACTATGCCGAAGTGAAGGTCATCCCTTTCGGGCGAGGATGAGCAAGCTTGAGCGTACAGGAAAACATGATTATAGCCTCATTCAAGCTGGTAGTTCCGGCGATCAGTGGAGGACCTGATGCAGTCGAGGCAGTGGTATAAATTCGAGGTCTCCTCCATCAGCTTTTGCTGCTTCCTTGCATTGTTTCGACMCTCTTGCATTGAGTATGTCCGATGTATACAAAGATTAGTATACTTTATTATGTGCATAGCCACACCACATTTACGGTGCTGACAAGCACAACTCAGCTACTCGTCTCGCTCGCCGTCTCACATCTCACTCTCTTACAATTTTTGTTTCGTTCCTTTTTCCTTTCAAGACATTGTCGGTGAGCACTGAGCAAGACATGATGGTTATTGTTACTGGATGCCCGTCCCATCGCCAAGAGGCCTTCTCGGACGCGATCGGCTGCTTTTGAATTTCTCGCATTCTTTCCGTGACACATTCCCGAGTCTTGGGAGCCAAGCCCGACTGTAAACGGTCGGCCCTTGACTGTGCAAGCCGAATCCATGACTAACAATCGGGCCGTCTGTTGTGCACTTGACAAAGATCATCTGTTGATACTTTCCTAGCTCGGGTTGGTGTTGGCTACAGACCCGGATTTCCCGAGGAAAGCAGCAAGCGTTTCTGTAGATAGCTCGCGCCAACACATTTGTTTCTGATTCACATTAATGCACAGAAGTAATAGGTAGTTATCTATGCTAGAGAATTCCCACGTATGCATTTGGCTGAAGTTATGGGGATCCCGGTAATATTTTCAATATCATTGTCATCTCACTACATCACATCTCACTGTATGCTATCCGTATATTGAGATCTGAAACCGATATATCTACCTACACTGAGATTAAGCGAGTCTGTCTAACAAGACTGGTGGGCTTTCCTTTCTCCAATGGGGTTACTGGGCCTGTTACCTCGGACTTGCCCTACTTATCTAGGGCAAATCGCCCCTGTGTACCTGCTCCGTACTTTGTAGCCCTACACAAACCGAGATTGTGCCACTTACGTAGATGGCCGAGTTACTTTTAACGCCATGCCAAGTCGGCAAATGTAACCTTTCTACCATCTCGCACATGGTATGACGCCACCTGGGGAATGCCCGAGCAGGAACAATAATTTCGTTGGACATTGTGCTTAAATAAGAATTCAGCAAAACCTTGAATGTGGTGAGGATTTTTATGAACTCTTCTTGGTTGGTGGCGTTGTCTCCAGGCGCCCAGCAGCCACTCCCGATATCCGTATTAACCCAAAGTTTTCGAGCGCCTCCACATGGTCCTTCTTGGCGCAAACTGTCATAGCATGAATTACTGCGCGCCGAGTGCGCTTATCCGACACTTGGTTCAACTAAGATAAAGGACTTTTGAGCTTCACATTCCTTCCCTTGTTCTTGTCGCGCTTGGCGCTTGGCGCTTGTGAAGAAGAGTTTTTTTAGACTCCTACGTTGACGTAGTTATGATGATAATATCTCCCCGCGCTCTTGGATTGCCACTCAGCGCGGAGAAGATGGCGCACGGGTATTGACATAGGAGGCTGCCTTGAGGGAGCATAAAGTTTGCATCTGTCATGATTCAGAGTAATGGCCTGCTGCATCTGAAGTATGCACTAAGAACCGTTTTCGACTTAGTTGACTCCAATCTCATGCACCGGAAATGGGCCGGATAGAGACCGGAAAACGCTACGATTGGGTCAGGACAGACGATGACATGGCAAGGATATGGAGTCGAATTAATGCTGTAGCCTCAGGCGAAGGCAGACATTGAGGGGAGTAATTAAATGAGCCATACAAACTCATGTAATGGTTTGGTTATTAATATTATTATTATGAAAGCGATTATTCAGGCATTGGAGTGGAGGACTGGGTAAAGTGGAGAGAAGTCCTTATGGTCGCATGCGTCCCATGCTTCAGAGACATCGGCGTCGAATCACAATCGGACCTCACCCACCACGACCAATAGACAAAATTATTACGAGGGTCGTTATTGGCTCCGAATGTACTGTTTTATTCAATGAAGGTGTGCGTCCGCCTTGCATGTTACCGACACTAGTTGTCGGAAGACGGTCACTTCCCGTTGAGTATGGGCCGACATTGGCTGCCGAGCGCGGGATGACGGGATGGCGTACAAAGAATGATCCATCGCTTTGACGATAGTACGGAGTAGTACTCAGTAGAACTAGTGTGTACTATGTGCAGATGAAAGACGCGTAGCAATGAATGAGACTTATTACATATCTAGGTAGTTATGCGTTGGACAGATATAGTCAACCACCTTTATCGTACGGAGTAGTACTCRGTAGAACTAGTGTGTACTATGTGCAGATGAAAGACGCGTAGCAATGAATGAGACTTATTACATATCTAGGTAGTTATGCGTTGGACAGATATAGTCAACCACCTTGGCTCCTTCTGTGGTTAATTCAACTGTGGTTCATGTGGATTATCTCATCAGGCACGTGAAAACCCCATGGGATCTCCCACTCGTGTTAGTTTCCTGGTTGAGCACCGAATACGGTAAGTCAACCCATCCTCGCCGCGTGTCTGATTTGTCCATCTCAATTCTAACTGGAAGTCCAGTCAGCGGACATATGTATTTCCTTATGCGAACCATGAATGAGAGGAGCGGAGAGGAGTAGAGTGTGGAGACACGGAAGAGCCCTTGGTGGAGGACGTCTCACAGCAGAGATTCGCTTAAGACGAGGAAGAAAGAGTGGTGATCCGGTCACTGACAACTGCTGGTCGCAGAATGGTGGTAGCAAAGTGCCGAAGGGCGGGCGCCAAATGATGATGCCCAGCGCTTCAGTCGGACCCTCTTTGCGTGTCCGAGACTTCAATCTGTTTTGTCGTCGCTCTTGTCCGTTTCTGTGCGGATGCTCCATCTGATGGAGCCTGTGATGTCATTTTTGGCGCTCATCCTGAACCCACTGTGGGTCGTGGGCTGCACCCAAAAAAAATGCTTATCCTGCGATTATTGATGCGTTCAGTCCCTGGCTCCACAAAACGATGGTTCCACCGACTATGAGAGTGTGGTAGGTTGGTGGAGCATGTATCGATTCGGGGGAATGAGGAGAGACTGTCGCCTGTGTACCTGGTGGCCACAGCTGTCTGTCTGTTGACTCCTGGAGAAGTAGAAATATCCCCCTTTCCCCCGGCTTCTCCGCGTCCTGTCCGTTGCCTTTCAATTGCTTTTAACCTCTCTTTCTTTTTCCTTTCGTTCTTTTCTAGAGAAGAGACGCATTGGGCACAACGGCACCTAGAAGCTTGTTGTCTATTTGCCCTGGAGGTCCCGCTTTACCTCTGTACATACGCATTCCCCTAACCCGCCTGTCGAACGTTCTTCTGTCCTCTCATCATGGCGCCCTCATATGCTGGCATGTCGGGCAGGCCACTGTCGCTGGCTGTATCGACTGTTGCCACGATGGGTTTCCTACTCTTTGGATATGACCGTAAGTCGTTTCCTCTACTGATATAACCTTGTGAGATGAACCAAGCTAATACAGGCGACAGAGGGTGTCATGTCTGGTATCATCAGTGACAATGCTTTTGCCAACGTCTTTACTGCTACCAAAGATGATGCTACTATGCAAGCTCTTGTGACTGCTGTGTACGAACTTGGTTAGTATTCTTGATTCCGGCTCTTTTGTTCGCGACGGCTCCTAACCTTTTCTATTTGCAGGTTGCTTGGCGGGTGCCATTTTCGCCCTTCTTTTCGGTGATCGCACTGGTCGACGCTGGATGATCTTTTCCGGTGCTATCGTTATGATCGTCGGTGTCATCATCCAGGTTACTTCATTTGTTGKACACATCCCTCTTCTGCAGTTCTTTATTGGCCGTGTCATCACCGGTATCGGAAACGGGATGAACACTTCTACCATTCCTACATACCAGGCCGAGTGCTCTAAGACAAGCAACCGTGGTCTCTTGATCTGTATCGAAGGCGGTGTGATCGCCATTGGTACCGCCATTGCATACTGGATTGATTTCGGCGCTCACTATGGCCCCGATGATCTTGTCTGGCGTTTCCCCATTGCATTCCAGATCTTCTTTGGTCTCGTCATCGTCGTCGGAATGTTCTTCCTTCCCGACTCCCCTCGCTACCTTATCTCCAAGGATCGCATCCAAGAGGGAGAGTACGTCCTTGCTGCTCTGGCAGGCCGCGAGGTCCACGATCATGAAACCCAGATTCAGAAACAATTGGTCATTGACTCCATCAGAGCGTGAGTGTTCCCTTTCATAGCATCTGCGGTCCTTGTGTTGTATGGCAATTCGACTAACATTGCTACAGTTCTGGTTCCGGTCAGAAGACCAGATTTAGAGATCTTCTCACTGGCGGCCGTACCCAACATTTCCGCCGTATGCTCGTCGGCTCCTCTTCTCAAATCTTCCAGCAGCTCGGAGGTTGCAACGCTGTGATCTACTATCTCCCTGTCTTGTTGAAGGAGTCTCTGCACCAGAGCAATGACATGGCCCTGCTGATTGGAGGCATTACATGATTGTGTACTCCATCTTCGCCACCTTTTCGTGGTTCTTCATCGAAAAGATTGGTCGTCGCAAGCTTTTCCTGGGAGGCTCATTCCTTCAGACCATCTCCATGGTTATCACATTCGCTTGCTTGATTCCCGGAGATGAGCAGACTTCCAAGGGTGCTGTTTTCGGTCTTTTCCTGTACATGGCTGCCTTCGGTGCTGCGTGGTTGCCTTTGCCCTGGCTGTATCCCGCTGAGTTGTCTCCCATCAAGACCAGAGCCAAGGCCAACGCAGTTTCTACTTGCAGCAACTGGCTCTTTAACTTCACTGTCGTCATGATCACTCCTGTGATGGTTGCGAACATTGGCTGGGGTACCTACCTGTTCTTTGCTGCGCTGAACGCCTCGTTCATTCCCGTCATCTGGTTCTTCTACCCGGAGACTGCCAATCGCAGCCTGGAGGAGATCGATTTGATCTTCGCCAAGGGCTACGCCGAGAACATTAGCTACGTCAAGGCTGCGAGGGAGCTTCCCAAACTTAGTGACGATGAGATTGAGGCCAAGGCGGCCGAGTATGCTTCCGCTTCCGGTGACTCTCTTGACGAAATTGAGAAGGCTCACGCTGAGCATAATGCCGCCCAAAGACTGGAGACGACCCAGTAAGAGCCAGTCTCGTCCTATTCATGAGATTATATATGAAGACAAAAGTTTATGGACGCATTCTGATGAAACAATGCCGTCTCATGTCTCTCTTTCTGATTTCTCTTGTCGTTTCTATGGCTGAGCTGGAGCTCCGGCCTTGTTGACTGAAGTTGAACGAGTTTGAAACCCGTCAAGGATGTGGTGGCTGTTCAGTCTGGTTGTTGGGTGCTTGGTCTATCTTGATTTTTTGCTTTTGCTTGCGCGACTACCCCTTTGCAGTCTCATCCAAGAGACATTTGTTTTATAGAGGTTATGACCTGTTGAGGCATTTCTTTCTTTGTATAGATGGTTGTGGCAGGGATTTGATACCAATAGAGTCATGATAGACATGCAATACACACAACATCGTTGCTTCATTTTGTCGTTCATCTTGTAGCCTAGGCCGCCATGCTGGATAGCATATAACAATAGCCTTGAAACAGTAGTGAATGATAGGGATATTAAAGCAATAATCAAATACTATCGAATGCGAGGGAAAATAGCCAGCCCTGTTGAGTCACATTCTTCAGTCAGATGCTCAGCCACGGAAGTCATTGCCGCTACGAGTCATAAAGGAAGGAGTGTTGCCTTCTGATGGATCAATTTTCACCTTATTGATATCATATTATTATTATATGAGTTGCTCCAGGAATCTAAATCAAGTTTTATAGTATGGTCAAGAATGTAAGGAGTTGATGAGTTGACCTGTTAATCATCTCTTCATCCATGGTCGTCTCATCGATCTGAGACACAACAAAGAACTAATTCTCAACCGTGGTTGAAAGGACATCTCTATCAGGGACATTAAAAGGGATAAATATTCACTGAAAGTGATCAGCTGCTTCAGTTCTCAGCATGTGTCTTGGCTCAGCCTCTGACTAGAATATCTTGAATGTTATTTATGAATAGCCTTGTTTTCATCCTTCTCGTCCCGCTCCTTATTTTCTTCCCTCGTTTTCATCTTTCCCCCTCTCCGATTCCCCGACCGACAGGGAAAGAGTCCAGAATCTTTTTGCGCAGCTTGTGCCCGTCTGCCTGGACCCTTATCTCATTGCATCCGGGTCTAGAATCACCTATAGCTCTAGTTTCAGTCCGTGCCATCGCGGACAATTTCCCCCCTTGAGGATCTGCTCGGCCGGATCATGCGAAAGACGCTCTCCGTCCGCCCCGCTATCGCGTCTACCCCGCCATGAGCTCGTCCCTCGAGGCTAAGATTGTTGTGCTGGGCTCCCAAGGTAAGAGGCGTTCTTTGGGCCTACCTAGTGCCATGTCGCTAACTACTATCTACCTGTCACATAGGAGTCGGCAAAACCTCTCTCGTCCAGCGCTATGTAAAGAACGCCTTTAACCCGGCGACCATCACGTCCACCGTCGGCGCTTCCTTCATCACCAAGCGCGTCCTCGACAGCACCTCCGACACCATCGTCAGGCTACAGATCTGGGACACGGCCGGCCAGGAGCGGTTCAGGAGTATCTCGCGGCTGTACTACCGTGGCGCGAACGCGTGTCTGCTCTGCTATGATATCACGGACGAACAGAGTTTCGAGGAGATGACGGGGTGGTTGCTGGAGCTGAAGAAGCATCTGGCGGATGATGACCCGATCGTGATCCATGTTGTCGGGACCAAGTCGGATATCGTTGCGCTGGACCCGTCCCGCCGCAGGGTGCCGTTTGAGCGGACGATTGCCTATGTCGCCGAGCAGCTGTACCCGTCGCAGGCTTCGACGCCGCCGCCCACGGCGGGGATGGGGTTGGGGTTTGGTCCGTCGTCTAGTGCGCTGCAGAGCCCCGATAGCAAGCGTAGTAGTGGGTTCTGGGGACAGGATATCGGCTGGGATTGCTGCCACGAGATTAGTGCCAAGGATGGCGAGGGCATCGAGGAGGTGTTTCGTGTGATCACCCGGAAGCTGGTCGAGCAGCGGAATAAGCGGGAGGCGGCGAATAGCTCGTCGCAGGGAACGACGCCCGGGATTGACGGGGCTCTTTCGTCTTTGGGGAATCTCGATGGGAACGGCAGTTTCCGGTTGGGCCATGGTGATAAGCGCAGGAGTTGGCTTGGGTTTCCGCCGAGCAGTGCTGGTGACGAGGCTGATGAGTTGATGGAGGTCGCGAAGAAGAAGGGGAGATGCTGCTGATGCATCTGTTGTTGGCTCTCCCGCTGTTCATCTTTCCTGGTTGTTCATGCATTTACCATAGCGTCTTTGTGCATTTGTGTTTTGGCATGGCGTTGCTCTGATGTTTTCTTTGGGTCTTCTTAGGTTCTGTTGAGATTTCACTTAGTTGGGCGGTTGGTTTGACCTTGACGATAATACTTGATAGATATGTCCTTTATTTCTGATTGGAGGTTTGTTGGAGCAGTTTCTGAGCAGATGTTGTTGATCAGATCACGATGTGCCCCTGACGATTTTGACTTATGATTTATTGAGATACCTTAGACCAATCGAATGTATTATGCCCCCCAAGATCCTACTCACTTGTTCAATCACCTCATATAAACCTTGTGCTCAGTATTATGGGTGCTTGTGAGATAGCTATCTATAATAGTATCATATCAATTGAACCTCCCCTTAGAACGCTGTTCCGTATGTATGTGATCCACAGATGGAAGATCATATGGTCATTTTGCTGTGCATCTTACATCTAATTGTCATAAACGGGCCAGCCGATCTATTCGCAAGCACACGTTCCCTTTGTAGTACAGTAGTGAACAGTATTGGTTTGCACTCCTTAACAGAGTACTGTGAGTAACATGCATGGCACTACGCTAGTCATAGCAAACATTGTCATTGCAAGATTGATTCTCCACATCCCAGTTGTTCTTGGGATGCGCCATATGGACTGTCTATTTTACACCTGTGGGGTAAGAAAGTTGTGAAATTGAGAGAGCCTCGGCTCATGGTGAGTGAATCACTAATAGCACCTCCACACTGTGTCTTGACGTTCCCTGGAGAAGCCTGCCTGTGGAGAACTCAGAGAGGTAACCATAAATTCAGCCTGTGAGACACTGCAACAGGCAAACCTGGCTACGGTGGCCCGATGATGTTTGAGATAAACTTATCGGATGTGGATCGCAAACATATCAGAGACGGGATCTTCAAGACCGGACTGATTGACATGACAATATCCTCTCCGGGTCTATGTTCCTTGATGGATGACGTGCGACAATTTAGATATTATTCAGTCTAATGTCTTTGAGAATCAGAGCAGATCCTGGACCCTGGACCCTGGACCCAAAGGCTCTGGCGGAGGCCGGCGGACGCAGTGACCATTATTGATACCTAGAAGCGGATGAATTGGGCCATACCGAGTCGGTTGAAGGATCGGCATTCAACCCCGAGTGAGACTAGGTAAAAGTGACATAATTACATAATCGGGATCGTTTCAGCACCATCATGATGATTTGTGTAGAGGGTTGGCAGCAACAGAGAAACAGTAATAATAAGTATCTTATCGCGTCTGCCCCAGACTCCCCATGTTGGTTACGAATCCTTGCAGCCCCTGCCGACTTACGGTTTCAGGAGAGATTGAGATTGATTAATGAAAAAGCCACAGTGCAAAGTGTTAGTGACTTGCCGTGTCATCGCGTCTTCTCGGCCCCTGCAGATCACGGCCAATTCACCCCCGAACCCACCAATCCGCGGGATCCTTCCAGTGATAAGCGTCCGTATAACATAGGTCAATCTAGCCACGGCAGCTTACGGTGTCAACTAATTTTGGCGCCTTGCCCTTCCGTGTGGAAACTGAGAGGCTCGTATTATTATTATGCTTTCAATTGCTCTGCTACTTCTGGTGTAGGTTTTCCTGTTCCCGGTTCGCCCATTGTTGAGCTGCCTAGGAGCTTGGGGTGTTTTCTTATCCATCCTGCCATCCCTTTCTGCCTGCCTGCGCGAAGTTACGTGCTCCTGGTCCGCATCCACCACCTTGACCTTCTCCTGCATTTCGGTTTCAGTGTGCAGTTTCGACAGATATTATGCGATGAGACTTTCCTACCGTGTTGGGTCGGCTGCCCTTCTGATCCTCGCCTTCATCCTGATCAAGAGCCATCTGGATTCCCTTCAGGATGATTCGCACGTACCGTCCTTTTGGCAGTTCAGCAACGTTGTAGGGGGCGGCGCTGCAAAGCCTGTCACTACTCCCGACAGCAAACCTGAAAATAGAAAACCTCAAGAGACACCAGTCCCGGCAGTAGAAGAAACTCTTCCGATCAAACAAACCTACGAGATCACGCCTATTATTGTTCCCAATGACCGTGTGATTGTGATGGCCAAATTGAGCAAGGAGGACACGTCCTGGGTGAGCACTGATTTGAACGAGTGAGTCGTCCATGGGAAAGGCCTTGCGCAGTGAGCTCAGGCTGACTTTAGTCTAGATGGCGCAACTTCATCTACACCGTTGATGACGTGAACGCGGCTCGACACACCCCGAAGAACAAAGGCCGCGAGAGTCTTGCCTACCTTCAATACATCGTCGATCACTACCATGACCTTCCGTCCACAATGGTCTTCCTCCACAGCCACAAAGACGGCTGGGAGGCGGGTTGGCACACCGATACACTGGATTATAGCAATGTGGAATCGGTCCGATCACTTCAGACCGAGTTCGTGCAGCAGAGTGGCTTCGTCTCCTTGAGGTGCCAGGGTTCCCCTGGATGCCCTGATGAGATCCGTCCGTTAGAGAATCCGCCTCGGCCAGGCAAGGAGAACAGTAGAGCCTATGCCAAGGCGTGGGAAGAGTTGCACAACAACACCAACATACCCGAAGTTGTTGGCGCACCTTGTTGCTCGCAATTCGCTGTGTCCAAAGCCCAGGTTTTGAAGCGTCCTCTGCGTGACTATCAACGGTACTACCATTGGGTCCTCACGAACAAGTTGCCGGATGAGCTCACTGCCTGGATCATGGAATATTCCTGGCACATCATTTTTGGAAAGGACCCAGTGTTCTGTCCAGATATTTACCAGTGCTACCAGGATGTTTATGGAAACCCATATTTCTGGTAGACTTTCTCATGCATATACCCCATTTTGTTGTTGGTTCATTTATTTGACTATGATTGTACGCAAATGTTTCTGTCCTTGCGTTTGTGCCTCAGAGACTGTGTTTGTATATGGTCTGGAAGCTACGGATTTCAAAAGCTGTTCGTCAACATTTTATACTTTTCAGGAGTTTAGACATTGCATTCGTGATGTATGCATTCTATTTGAGTATGGCTACATATTCGCCATTTATCGTGCCTTTACATGTATATATTGGAAATAAGGCGAGTTTTAAAAAAGGAACTCGCGCGGCATTCTTTCTTTTTCTCCGTTCTTCTACCCCATAGTATGTCTTAGCTTGCTATGTCTACTTGTCGCTGCACAGGGTCTGGATTGAGTATTCTTGGAGACCATACTCCATGCAAATATCTGCTTTTGAGACAGACATTGAGCCTAGGTTCGTGAATTTCTTCCGCCAGTATTGGAGTGCTTGACCTCTCAATCGCTCAGTCGACTTTTCGCTTGATTGCGGTATACCTTGGCCAGTGCTCCTTAGGGGGACCATAAAGCAGAGAACTAGCAGTAATAAATGCTCTATACAAATCTCTTATTCTAACAGCTCAGAGACTTCATGTACCGGATACATTGAAGAATATTTGTCCTTCGTTTGCAATGCAGGGCAGCTAGTACTTCTGTTTGCTGGCGCCCTGTCAACTTTAGCAAGGAGTGACTAACTGTCTGTTCCCTTAATCAATTCACCTGCACAAATTCACTGACGACACGACAGGTTCTACCTATTTATGCCAAGCTCAAAAGGATCATTGACTCTCTGAATTCTACTCACTCCAATACCTAGCCCAGCAAAATGTTGCTAGGGCCTCATCTCTACTACGACGGCGCAGACTACAAATGCCTCTTATGCGATAGATGGTTTGGAGCCCCAAAGGCACTGTACGATCATTGTTGATACACCAGTCGCCATGAATGGTGCGAAACTTGCATGCGCGTCTTTGTTTCTACGACTGCAAAGAATCGGCATCTGTTCTACTCCCCGGTCCACAGTCACATCTGTACCTTATGCTCTTCTCGACCTCGATTTGATACAGCTTGGGAACTAAAGGACCATCGCGTCGACTATCACAATCTATGTGAAACTTGCGGCAAATTCTTTGACAATAAGAACAACCTGCGAATGGCAAGTTGACTTTTCATATCGTTCTCTCCTGATGCCGCTAACTGTCCTTGACCTGCAGCATCAGCAGCGCCACCAGGCTAGGAACTTGCAATGCTACGGGTGCTATCAGGACTTCAAGACTTTCTCAGGAATGTTAATCCATCTCGAGTCAGGCAGCTGTCCCTCCGGAACAGACATTGATGACATCAACCGCCTGGCGCGTCAGTGCTATCAGAGTCGCAAGTACATCGACATAGACGGGGATTACATTTGTCCTGGCTGTGACAAGTTCTGCTCGAAGCTCTCTGGATTATTCCAGCACGTTGAGCATTTCCTGAGCTGTTCCTACCTTAAAGAGTATGGTCAGTGTCTGGCAAAGTTGGAGTACTATATCTCTTGGAATGTGCGACGCTAGCCATGCATAAAGAGCCTTCTGGCCGTTCAGTTGGCAAGGCATGACTAGAGGTCAACCAGAAAGCATGGTTTGGATCCGTGAGACTTTCCTAACGCCCATGTACATAGAATGTATGAAACCCTGCCGTCTGAACTGGCTTTTGTATCATAGAGCCCATCTGAGAGAATTAATCATCTTCCATTCGCACGCTTTACTGTAATGTCAATAGATGGATTAATCGAAAGATAACCTGATTATCTTTGTGGACGTTCATGCGGTGACTCCAAGCGATGTTGTTCTTACTCCGCATTCTGATGTGACGGTGGCGGATGCCCCAGGCCAACACCGAACCCCAGGCGGTTATCGGCTTACTCAATCTGCTGCCTATGTTATGACACACTAGTTCTCAACACCGAAGGTTCTGACCTGAATCTATACCCTGTTCCGTTCTGGTAATTTCTTATTTTTATAGAAGATTAGACGTCAAATTCCAGCCAAAATGGACAGAACAGAGGCTACAGAGTCGCAGTGGCTCTCCCAACTCACAGCAATGCGCGAGGCGATTGCGGCGTTGAAGCTCCCAAAGGACCCCGCCACTGAACAGCTCAGCTACGGAAGCGATTTAGATTTGGATCTTGACGATGACTACTCTTCACCAGGAACTGTGGACGATATCTGGGATATTATCAGCTCCGATGACGAGACCACCGATGACCTCGACGACATCAACGGCGTACCTCTCCCTTCGGCCCCGTCAACCACTCTCTACGACCAAGCATGGCTGGAGCAGAAATGCCAGGCCATCACCCTCCAAAAACCCGGAATGAGTGCGCAAGAGCTAGCCCAGCAGATCACGGCTTCACTAGCCACCGACAGCGGAGATGACGAGCTGCAGATGTCGCTGGCCGAAATTGTTGGGTTCGACGATCTCGACTTCGTCATTGAATTGATCGGTCACCGAGCGGAGATCCTCGCTTCCATGACCTCAAAGATGGAAGCCCAGACGGACGGTCTCATGGCGGGAAAGTTACAAACGAGGGCGGAGCGGGAACAGGCCTTGCGGCAGCAGGACTTGGAGCATAAGCATGCGCCGTTATTACCTGCTCAATCGAGATCTGAACCCCGGTACCCGCATGTCTTCAAGACGCACGATTCCAGGAATACACTTGCGCTTGGTGGGAAGAGATACGGGCTTCCTGTGGGCAGCAAGCAGATTGATGAGCAGCGGTATACCGAGTTTGAGATCCCGGCGTCGAGGGTGGGCACGTTGGCGTCGTCGCAGAAGTTGGTTGAGATCAAGTCCCTGGATGGGCTGTGTCGGGGTACCTTCAAGGGGTACAAGACTCTGAACCGAATGCAGAGTCTGCTGTATGACGTGGCATACAAAACAAGTGAAAACATGCTCATTTGTGCACCAACTGGTGCTGGTAAAACTGATGCTGCCATGCTGACGATCCTTAATACAATTGGCAAGAATACAGTGCCGAACCCTATTGAACAGCCAGATGCTACGGAGTTTACAGTACAGGTGGACGACTTCAAGATTGTCTATGTTGCGCCGATGAAGGCCTTGGCCGCAGAGGTTACTGAGAAACTCGGGAAACGACTTGCATGGCTTGGTATCAGAGTCAGGGAATTGACTGGGGATATGCAACTCACGAAGCGCGAGATTGTCGAAACTCAGATTATCGTCACGACTCCCGAAAAGTGGGATGTCGTCACCCGGAAGAGCACAGGAGACACTGAACTCGTGCAGAAAGTGCGCCTTTTGATTATCGATGAGGTCCACATGCTTCACGATGAACGTGGTGCTGTCATAGAATCTCTAGTTGCGCGGACGCAGCGACAGGTTGAAAGTACACAGTCGCTCATTCGTATAGTTGGCCTTTCCGCTACTTTGCCGAACTATATCGACGTAGCCGACTTTCTGAAAGTGAACAAGATGGCTGGACTGTTCTTCTTTGATGCGTCGTTTAGACCAGTCCCCCTCGAGCAGCATTTCATTGGTGTGAAAGGAAAGGCGGGCTCGAAACAATCCCGCGAAAATCTGGACATCGTGGCGTTCGAGAAAGTGCGTGACATGCTCGAGCGAGGGCATCAAATCATGGTTTTTGTGCATTCACGGAAAGACACCGTTTTGACCGCTCGAATGCTGCGGCAAATGGCCGTCGAGAATGGCTGTGAGGATCTCTTCAGCTGCCATGAACACGAGAACTACTCCAACGCGCTCAGAGATATGAAGCATGCGCGGGCCCGTGAGTTGAGGGACTTGTTCGCCAGTGGATTTGGTACTCACCATGCCGGAATGACCCGAAGTGACCGCAACCTGATGGAGCGCATGTTCTCCGAGGGCCTGATCAAAGTGCTTTGCTGTACTGCCACTCTTGCCTGGGGTGTCAACCTTCCCGCCGCTGCAGTCGTGATCAAAGGCACTCAGCTGTATAATCCTCAGGAAGGTAAATTTGTCGACCTCGGTATCCTTGATGTCCTGCAGATCTTCGGACGTGCTGGACGTCCTCAATTCCAGGATACTGGTATCGGCTTCATCTGTACTACACACGACAAACTGCACCACTACCTGTCTGCAGTGACCTCGCAGCAGCCGATTGAATCTCGATTCTCCAGTCGACTCGTCGACAACCTGAATGCCGAGATCTCTCTGGGTACAGTCACCTCTGTTTCCGAGGGTGTACAATGGCTCGGTTACTCATATCTTTTTGTCCGCATGTTGCGCGAGCCGCGCAATTACGGCATTGATTTCGCTGAGATACGTGATGATCCCATGTTGGTTCAGAGACGGCGCCAACTGATCATTCAAGCTGCGCGCATCTTGCAAAAAAGTCAGATGATCATATTCAATGAGAAAACCGAGGAACTGCGGGCAAAGGACGTCGGTCGAATTGCGAGTCAGTATTACGTTTTGCAAACCAGTATTGAGATCTTCAACGAGATGATGCGCCCTCGTTCTGGCGAGGCAGATGCCCTGAGGATGATCAGTATGAGTGGCGAATTTGACAACATTCAAGCTCGGGAGAATGAGTCGAAAGAGCTAGACAGGCTTCGTGACGAAGCTATACAGACAGAAGTCGAAGGCGGCAACGATTCTCCTCACGCCAAAACTAATATTCTTCTGCAGTCGTATATCTCCCGCGCAAAGCTCGAGGACTTTGCTCTGGTTTCCGACATGGGCTACGTGGCGCAGAATGCTGCTCGTATCTGCCGTGCTCTCTTCATGATTGCGTTGAACCGCCGGTGGGGTTATCAATGCCAGGTGCTTCTGTCGCTCTGCAAGTCTATTGAGAAACAGATCTGGCCTTTCGATCACCCATTCCATCAGTTTGATCTCCCCCAACCGATCCTCAAGAACCTAGATGAGAAGCTGCCCACTTCATCACTAGAGTCGATGAGGGAGATGGACGTTGCCGAAATCGGCCAGCTCGTTCATAACCAGCGCATGGGAAAGACGCTGTCGAAATTACTGGACAATTTCCCTACTCTCAGCGTGGAGGCCGAAATTGCTCCTCTAAATCGTGACGTCTTGCGAATCCGGCTGAGCCTGTATCCCGAGTTCACTTGGAACGACAGGCACCATGGAGCCTCGGAATCATACTGGATCTGGGTCGAGAACTCGGAAACCTCGGAGATCTATCACCACGAATACTTCATTCTCGGTCGGAAGAAGTTGCATGATGAACATGAGCTTAACTTCACCATTCCTCTCTCAGACCCTTTACCGAGCCAGATCTACGTTCGTGCAATCTCTGATCGCTGGTTGGGTGCAGAGACAGTGACACCCGTCTCATTTCAGCATTTGATCCGCCCAGACACGGAAAGCGTGTATACGGACCTCCTTAATCTACAGCCGCTACCTATCTCTGCCCTTAAGAACCCCCTCCTGGAAGAACTTTACGGTCAACGGTTCCAATTCTTCAACCCAATGCAGACACAGATATTCCATCTGCTGTACCACACTTCAGCCAATGTTCTCCTCGGTTCTCCAACTGGAAGTGGAAAGACAGTGGCTTGTGAGCTAGCAATGTGGTGGGCCTTCAGGGAGAAACCAGGCTCAAAGGTTGTGTATATTGCTCCGATGAAAGCTCTCGTCCGCGAGCGAGTCCTGGACTGGGGCAAGCGTCTCGCCGCACCGATGGGTCTTAAGTTGGTCGAGTTGACAGGTGACAACACTCCTGATACGAGGACCATCCGGGACGCGGATATCATTATCACGACACCTGAGAAATGGGACGGTATTTCTCGTAGTTGGCAGACCAGAGATTATGTGCGGAAAGTGAGCTTGGTCATCATCGACGAAATTCACCTGTTAGGCGGTGATCGAGGCCCCATTTTGGAGATCATCGTGTCCCGTATGAACTATATTGCATCGCAGTCCAAGGGTTCTGTTCGGCTGATGGGTATGTCTACGGCTTGCGCAAATGCAACTGATCTGGCCAACTGGCTGGGAGTCAAAGAGGGACTGTTCAATTTCCGCCACTCTGTGCGTCCAGTACCATTGGAGATTTATATTGATGGATTCCCGGAGCAACGTGGCTTCTGTCCGCTCATGCAGTCTATGAACCGTCCTACGTTCCTTGCGATCAAGAGCCACTCTCCAGAGAAACCTGTGATCGTCTTTGTTGCGTCCCGAAGACAAACTCGACTGACTGCGAAAGACCTGATAAACTACTGCGGCATGGAAGACAATCCGCGTCGCTTCGTCCGTATGTCGGAGGAGGATCTGCAGCTCAATCTCGCGAGAGTCAAAGATGAAGCGCTCCGCGAAGCACTCAGTTTTGGTATCGGTTTGCACCATGCCGGTCTTGTCGAGTCTGACCGACAACTGGCGGAGGAACTCTTCGCGAACAACAAAATTCAGATTCTCGTAGCAACAAGTACCCTCGCATGGGGTGTCAACCTTCCGGCCCATCTTGTGGTGGTCAAAGGCACGCAGTACTTCGACGCGAAAATTGAAGGTTACCGAGACATGGATTTGACCGACGTTCTGCAAATGCTGGGCCGTGCTGGACGTCCGCAGTTCGATTCGTCTGGTATTGCTCGCATCTTTACCCAAGAGTCGAAGAAAGCTTTCTATAAGCATTTCCTGCACACAGGATTCCCGGTCGAGTCTACTCTGCACAAGGTCCTGGACAATCATTTGGGAGCCGAAATTTCTGCCGGCACAATCGCAACGAAGCAAGACGCCCTGGACTACTTGACATGGACATTTTTCTTCCGCAGACTGCACAAGAATCCTTCGTATTATGGGCTTGAGATCTCGGCGGAGGAACATAATACGATGGCTGCTCAGGCAATAGCTCAAGACTTCATGATTGATTTAGTGGACAAGTCCCTTGGCGAACTGGCAGAGTCATCTTGTGTGGTGTTCGATTCGGCAACTGGCGAAGTCGACTCAACGCCTTTCGGCAAGATCATGAGTTACTACTATCTCTCGCACAAGACTGTCCGGTATTTGATGGCGCATGCGAAGCCTAATCCCACGTTCCATGATGTGCTTAGCTGGATGTGTTCCGCCACAGAATTCGACGAGCTGCCTGTCAGACACAACGAAGATCTCATTAACGCCGAGTTAGCTCGCAATCTGCCCTTGTCGGTTGAGTCCATGGGAGACCTGCCACTGTGGGATCCACACGTTAAGGCATTCCTGCTTCTGCAAGCCTACATGTCGCGAATCGATCTCCCGATTTCCGATTACGTCGGTGACCAGACATCCGTCCTAGATCAGGGCATCCGTATCATCCAAGCCTCTATCGACATAATGGCCGAACTGGGCTATATGCGGGCCTGTGAGACGCTCGTGAGCCTGCTCCAGAGCATCAAGTCCGCAAGATGGCCCGAGGACAACGCACTGTCGATTCTTCCCGGCATTGAGCCCACAACCAAGCTCCAGGGCCTACCAGGCTCCCTCGTTGCGCTCTCGTCCCTCCCCACAACCTCCGTCTCCGGTCTTGCCCGCAAACTACAACTTCCTGCACAATTCGCCAAGGCCGCCTCGTATCTACCACAGGTCTCAGTGTCCGTCGCCAATGTCTCCTCGACCGGTATCACTGTATCTCTGAGTCGTCGCAACCCACCCGCAACCCCCGAACACAGAGTCTACGCCCCTCGCTTCCCCAAGCCCCAAACGGAGGGATACTTCCTGATCGTCTGCAGCGCCTCCGCGGACGGCAAGGACGGCGAGCTGCTTGCTTTGAAGCGCGTGTCCTGGCCAGTAAACAACAGGAATCAGGGTTCCAATTCCCGCTGTGGCTCCAGCCAGAATTCGTCCGGCAGGAATAATCATCGGAATAGCCCACTCACTGTGCGGTCGTCTGTCAAGTTCCCGCAGGATTTCCTGGCGCAGTATACCAGTGCCGCCGGGAAGGGTGTGAATGTCAAGGTTATCAGCGATACCTATCCGGGGATGGAGTGGGTGGTATCGAATGTGGAGGTAGAGTTGAAGCCTGAGACGCAGAGTGTACCTGAGTCGTCGAATTATCCTGAGAAGGCGTAATTACTCACAGTGGTATCGAGACCAGCCAGGGAGGAAATATGGCATTCACCCTTTTCCCCTAGATTATAGACATGATGATAGATGCGAGAAAATTTGAAATGGGAACGTTGGCTCGTCATATATGAAAATTCTGAGAGTATAACGTACGATACTTCGCGCCGCTGGTCCTTCCTATCACCTGCTCTGCCCGCAGATAAATATGTACAGTAGAAAAGATCGGCCTGGTACCACCGAAACAAACAATTGGCTGTAGTAACCAAAAAATAGAGCCTCAATGCAATGCAGAAGCTGAGTAGACGTAAATAAACAATAAATCGTCACCAAGGACGCAGTCAGAAGAAAGAAATTCGCTGCCTGTGCTCAGACACGAACCAATGCATAGAATGGCCCTAGAATGCTCACGTAGGAGTCTATATAGTTTCGATGCGCGCGTCCTGTGAAACCCCATGCCGATGGCCGCGGTGCGCGTCTCGTACCTGCGGGGTCTTGGCCTGTCGGACTACGAGCCTCTCGTTGGGACTCAGTCTCTCCGCCCTTGGCCTGATGGGTACGATGACCTGCTTCTTTCCTCGCGAGACGGAGACGGATCTGGCGATAGAGACTTCGACCTTGGGGATGGGGTCGATGGCCTCGTTCGCTTCGATGTCCTCGTTATCGTCGCTGAGGGGCATACGTGTGGTCGAGAACGGGGAGACTGCGGAAAGAGTTTCCATTGGAGATCTGATGCGATCGGTCTTGTCACGCGCAGCGGAGTTGATGGGTGAGAGGTGGGGCGACGGCGCGGAGCTTATGCTGGACCTTGTGGATGGCAAGCCTTGGGTGTTAATCGTTAGGGCCAATGGTGGTGTTCTCTGTCTTGGGCTGGGAGTTGGGTTCCGAATAGGGCTCGGAATTGGACTTGAGGCGTCCCTTGTCGGCTTCTTGCTGATGATTTCCCATTCAGGCTCCTGTTCTTTATCCGCGTAGATTTTCGTCTGTTTGAGTTTCTGCAGAAGGCGCTCTTCCTCAGTGGTATCCATTGACACTGTTGACAGAATCGACGAGACGGAGTTCTTGGTGTGATGCGACATGGGGGACTTGATGGATGGACTCTGCACCATCAAGAGGACGTCATTTGGATCATTTGTAGGTGTCTGTTGGCCTAATCCAGCGAGCGATGTTTGGCTACGATGGAGTGGGCTGGGGCCTCTTGGTATGTTCTGCGAACCCAGAAGTTTCGACGCCTTACTGACAGGTGCTTGCGCCGGGAACAGATTGAAGCTGGGAAGTCGTGGTTGCGGCGATGTCGCCCGTCGTCGAGGTGATTGAAAGTCCGGTGATGGTGCCTAGTCACGCCTTCAGTCAAAGAAACATAGTTGCACGCAGGAAATCAGGACACATACACCTGGCTTTGGGATCCTCACGTCTTCCAAAGTCTTACTCCGCCTCTTCAACAATGAGGGCTCGTTTTTATTCAATACACCGCCGAACATGACGCTATACCTTTCTAGCTGGACATCGGGAATGTCGATTTGCAGAAAAGGTCCTGTAGTGCGCGGCTTTGCACCAGGTACAAGGTCATTAGTCTTAGCTGAGGCTTGTGGAGCCGTCTCCAAGTTGCTTTGAACGTAGGATTTGGGTTCATTGTCCCCCGCGGGACACGGCCATATTTCCAAGTTGGGAAGGTTCGGAGGCGTAGGAGCCATGTTCTCAGCCTCCAATTTTTCAGCCTCGCATTGGTGTTCGTAGTCGACTGAATGGGTGGATTCCTGTAGAGGCCACTCCTCATTACAGCGGAGCTGATAGAACGGCTGGTTGGGGGTAGCCGACAATGCATTCTTGGCCTTGAACAATCCGCCAATCTTCCTCCATTTGCTCGGTTTGCGCTTTAGGGGTCTTGTTTGTGGCGAGGGTTGGGCGGAGCTCGCCGAAGTCAAAACGGGCGGCTGTTCTTGCATTTTCGAGCGTATACTCTGCGGTTCTGCCATGCGAGGGCTACCTAAGGCTATGCCGATCATGTTTGCATTCGGATCGTCATCAGGGCTCTTGGGTAAAGGTACTGCTTCAGCGGGAGGCACGGCAATCTGAAAGTCGAAACCGGGATTGAGACCTTGCCCCTTCTTGATCGGTTTACGCCCATCTGCTGTTCTGGGGCGCTGAAAGTCCCATTGCGCAACCGTGCGGTTTACAGGGCGGCTGTTGTTGGCCACGCTCTCGACATCTCTCAGATCCGTCCGTGGTAATGCGTCCGAATACTTCAGAACCGGGTTCGAAATGATCTCTATTGCTTCTGGTGCGCGCGACCTCCCTAAGAAGATGCCTCGAGCCATTTTCGCTGGCCGACTGCTGGTACAGCCGTTTCCGCAAGAACAATGAAACGAAGCGAGAGTACAAGGAGAAATGAAAAGAGTGAACGTGAGTCTAGAGAATGAACGAAAGACACAGTCTCGAAAATTAAAAAACGTAAACGAATGGACAGCCTTCCAGAAGGCCTTTGCAGCGGTCGTGAGCAATAGCAGGTGAGAAAGCAGCACCAGCAACGACAGCGAGAGTGGCTTCAACTCTGATAATAAAGGGAGGCCCAGACAGGATTCGCACTGGTGTCTAGTAACTAACCATTGTGGAGCAACAGGTACAGATTGCCTCTGGTTGATATCGTCAGTAGCGGGCTGGCTAGTGTCAGATTTTAAATTAAATGTAGATTTGACGACGCCATCAGATATTTATCTACAGGGAGACTTCATCTAGCGCCGCCTCGGGACAAGAGTCGATCAGCCGAATAATCTGTGTAGCGCGAGCTGTGTACTGTCCATCTGACCAGCATCGTCGGGGGAAGGGACGCGCTGAGCGATGCCAGTGCATCGGCGCACTGTGTAGTCAGCCCCGGACGCCATGAAGCGTCGCACAGGATGCTTGATTCGATTGCGGTATCGAAAGTTGTCGCAGAATTCGAGTCCAATGATCCAATGTCGAATCAGGGGCGTGCAAGACTCGAGTATTCCGCTGGCGTACCAATAGCAACATCAAATGAAAGAATCCCGCAGCTCCTGTTAGAACGCCCGAGACATTAAAGTGCGAAGTTTCATTCTTTCTGAAACAACTGTGGATCAGCCAATGATCTTTCAACACCCGGGAGACTAAGGTAGTTTCAATCTCACACATCTGGCTAAAATCCCGAGCTGTCCTTTCCGTCCACGTAATGAATTGGCAGTTATGGTACCTTGGCAATCATGGGAGAAGCGTGAAAATCAACAAGTAGATATATGTTGAGCGCCAGGAGCTGCCATGGTCAGCACAGGCCTCTTGTCACGCTATGATCCTGCAATAAGGCTGAGTTGAGTCGTCCGTTAATTCGCCCGGTGGTCTGGAAACTTCAGGGAGGATTTTTGCAATGGACAATGATTTAGAACTCCCTTCATGTGAGATTGCAATGCAGGTGGTTATCCCTCTGGCAGGGCAATTATGAACCTTGCGATGAAAACAAATCCCATGTAGCTGTTTCAATTGCGAATTTTGTGTGACTAGATGACAAGCACCCTGCATCGTATTGTCGCTATCAATAACATTTTCCCACATCATCAGCTATTCTTACATGAAGCGACGTATGCCATGGTAGGGGTCATCTGCCACGATAGAGTAATGGGAAGATGTCCTTCGAGGCTATTGCAGAGTTCAAAATGACGAGGCAAACTATTCTTGTAGGGAGGCCGTTGAACGAATAATCAGTCCCGTCAGATGAGTCAAGTTTAGTCCAAGTCTTGCCCAACGAGAGGAGGTTATTGAAGCAAAAAAAAAAATAATCCCAAAGCAGCAAGGCACACATGATCGCCTCGTGACTGGCTGACTAGTGTACAAAGATGACAGGCACGTGCCCCATACAAATCTATGAGCCCAGGAGACAAAGATATCAAGTACTCGGGCTACGACATCTCAAGATAGGCGCCGAGCACCCCTTCAGTATGACCAGAGTTCGGGCGCATACATCCACAAGAGTCAAACAGTTCCGACCAGAACAGGCGGTGAAGGGACCCTGTAGATGACAGCAAGAAATAGTGGGAAGGCCAAAGACAAACTCTGTTGATCGGTGGGTGTTGCTGGGTTTTTGTTCAAAGTGGAACTGTGGAAAGAGGCTTGGACGTACTTAGACAAAGCAGAAGAATAGCCTAGCAACTATCGTCAACTAAGGTAGCTGGCTTTTAAACTAGAGCCGTTGCGATACAACTGCTGAAAGTGACAGGATGGAGACGCTGGAGACGCTGGATAGTAACAGGGTACATTTCGAGGAGAATATATATCAACAGGCCCTAGAATGAGACTTTGGATAATATTCAGAGAGCGAGGAATGGAATCAATTGGTAGTCACAGACTCGCCAAACTCTCAGTATTACCATCACGAAGAAGAATGGATGGCGGGGCGTTGCCTCCCAGACGGATAGGATAGTCCACCCCACCTTAACCTGACTTTACCTACCTTAGCTTGTCGTTGCTGTCTCTCTCGCCCACCACTCTAAATATCACCTTGTGCTCTCTTCCCCTCTTCAACCCACAACCACCATCATCATCTCCAACTTTTTGCTGTGACTTCTTGTCGCCTGCTTCTCTCCTCTCTCCGTCAGTTTAATCCCTGCTGGTCCATCCCTCTTGGCTCGTCTTATCTAACGGATTCGAAAATATAGCTTCCCCTTACCCGCTCTATCCCGTTAATTTGTTTACAAGACCACCAACATGGGTCAGCACTCGGCAGTTTGGCAAGGTACGGCTATTGCGTTGGATACGTCGTTATAGACTTTAGCTGGATTTGCAATCCTCTATGGTTATTGCAGAAGATAAAACAAAGCTGACGTCTGAATTCTACCGAACAGGATATGTTGATTCCAGGTATCGTACAATCCCACCTCTACCCCGCCTTCGCTGCATCAGCAATCTTTCTTCGGAATCCGCATTTTTTCTGACCTGAGCCAAATTTACCAGTCTGATGGGCTCCGGCCAGTTTGACAAGGCCGCCATCCTGAGCTACGACTTCTCTGACGTCGAGGCCCAGTCCCCTACTTTCCAGGTATGAAGAACGATCCGATATTGGCATCACATTTGGCGGAGCTCCGACCCAGTCCCTGGCAATGTCCACGGAAACAAGCACCCCCCTGATCACGTCAATAACTTTCTTGCCTTGCATAGATCTCGAAGGAGGAAATCGCCGGTCTGAAGGCTGCTTTCGACAAGCCCGGCAGTGCTTTCGCAACCGGTTTCGTGGTCGGAGGAGACAAGTTCGTCGCCATCAAGGCTGATGACCGCAGTCTCTACGGCAAGAAGGTATTCAACTACATTTTCATATGCAGTTACCGACCTTTGAGGTTAGGGATTGGGAAATGGTGAACGCTAATGGTTGACCGCTATAGGGCAAGGAGGGTATCGTCGTCGTCAAGGCCGTCTCTTGCGTCATGGTCGCCCACCACGGCGAGGCCGTCCAGACCACCAACGCCGCAACCGTTGTCGAGAACCTCGTCGACTACATCAACAACCCCCGGTAGACGATACAGGAACGCGGAAAATGAAGTTGTCTTGATTGTTCGTCTATTTCTTTTTTTTTAATTCCGAAACGGCAGAAGAGCGGTGTACCACCTTTTCCTTACTCGGATGTGAAACTATGCTGGTGACCTTTCTTCTCAGCGTCATGTCTTAATTTGTCCATAGCACGTAGATATCTTCAATATGTACTGGTTCTAGTACACTCGCGATACTAGAGACGAGAATCCTTGAATCATATGTTGTATGTCCAAGCCCTTAGGCACAATCTACGATGCACACCAAGCGTTGAATTTGCCTGTTTCCATTCTATGTATTATATAGTGTACCGAAGAAAGACAAGAGTCAGTGGCAGGAGACTGCTACCGACGCACGAAGGATTAGTAATTACAAAGAATAAGAATTATATCACATCAGCTCATACAGACCCAATCCTTTTAGCCTCGCTCAAACGCTAATGAAGCGGAGCTGCGAAAGTGGTCGTGATCTTCATGCGTGTCATGGCCGTCTCGAATCATCCATGTCTGCATAGTCGTACACGTAACATCGTCGATACGCCTTTTCGTCCTCGGGCGAAGACTCTCGTCCGAGGACAGGCGATTTCCGGCGCGCGTTGTGGTTATTATACCGGGAGTTCTGCGTTCCGTCTCCCACCTGCCAGGGTCTCCAATGCCGTCTTGATATAAGGACCGACGACCGGGATGTTCCCTGCGAATTGACCGATTGTTACGAGGAAATCGCCGAAGAGGATGAAGAGACCGTATAATTCGATGAGGAAACCGGTCAGTGGCCAGCGAAACAGTATGAGGAGGATGCCTGCTGCGAAGGCGGCAGTGCCCTTGAGTTTTTGGCGGCGCGAGAAGAAGGCGAGTGTCCGTTGAAATCCAATGATTAACGTCAAGCCGATGAGGAAAAGGACCTGGTGCGACATCAGTTATAGTCTTTGCGAAGGTTGTCGCGTGATCAATAGCAGCGCAGGATTTGCGAGAATGGGGTACATACGTTTCCCATCGCGAGTCTGTGTTAGGTCCGAACATTAGCATGAATGCTCTCCAAAGGGTATATCAAAAGGATACATACAGCGAACGATCAAAGAACATCAGAACGCCTCCAAACAGGAACAGCCCTCCTATAGCGACACCACGTCAGTCCCTGGCTGAGCATATCGGCGGAACGAAGAAAAGGGGAGAGGATCCCCCGGTGTGGATTCGGTCTCGCCTACCTGCAGAACAAAAGATAACACCAATCTCTGTTATACATGTTAGCAAGCGCTTCTGACCGGATGATGCGCCGGCGGTCCTACTTTGGTTGTCCGAAAGCCACATGGTGGGCATCTTGAGGGTTTGCTAGGTGAATCGCGGAGAGTATCACTGTACACAAATCGAGGGGACTTTTTGCTCGCGTATAGGAATCTCAGGTCAGCCGAGTGTCGCAATGACGAGTACTCTGTATCCAGGGAGAAATCCGGAGTTATTGTACTCAAATCTCTCAGTTTTGCCTTTCGGTCAAGCAGAAATTCAAGAAATCTTTCTAGAACTCAGTAAATAAACGCATGCTCCCAACATTTTCGTTTCTGCCACGTTCGTTTTTGGTTCTGAGGGTGGTCTATGCCGGATGCGGTGGGCGGTCTGTTGCGCTTGGACGTAGTACCAAAAACCCGCACAACTGGGTGTTTTTCTCTCGTGTCCTCTTGCCTCCTCTGCCGATCGACTTGCAACAAGATTACGATGGCCTGTTGATGGCCCTATTTCCGCTTTCTACGATTCAAGATGCTGAAATCCTAGTCAGGCGGAAAGAGTCACATTGGACTGGCTACGCAAAAGCCATTAGGAGACTTATTATGGATCTGAACTCAGAATATTAAAGGATAAATCGGATAATGTCCAGAATGGATAAGCCATGATCAATCTGGGGTTCACAACCCCTTCGCTCATGAGTCCCCTTCTGTCGTTTCCTGGCCTCTGCCATATACGACCCAAGTATACGCCGCGACGACAGCATCCCTGGATGCTGTAACTGACGTTCCGTCCGTGGAGCGTCGGTAATAGTCGAGTGCTTCAGCACGAGGCGAAGATCGATTCTCTTAAAGATCACGAATAAGCCGGAGCGCTTTCTTGAACCTGTCTCGAGAGGGGCACGGCGGGTGGAAAGGGCTTGACTGTGTTGGTCGTACATGCACTTGTATCCTGCAAGTGATTATCTGGATAGAGCAACAAATTAATCTTTGAAATCCGAGTGTCTATAATGTAACCTACCTGCTTCTGGTGCGCACGAACGTAGAACTTTCGTAACATGAGATGGATGATCGTCTATTTCAGCACGACATGAGCTCCTCTCAGTTCGAGATAGCTCTCTGGAACACCTTGGCTCAATGTCCGAATGACTCCGAAGATCTCTTTATCATGGTATCTGAGCCGAGTCTTGGGGTCTGTGTATGGTGCCGGAAGCCCCGTGATATCGCAGTAGCGCGTGTGCTGCGACGGATGCAGTGATGGAGCCGATTCAATGTTGGTATATGTCACCGCAGGCCCCGATGGAAACATGGCCCTTGCGTTCTTCTCCAAGACGAGCGTCGACAGGTTCTGCGCCGCCTGGGCGATGTTCGTGCGAGCGGAGCTTTCAACGGGCGTTTGGCTGCCGTCGGTGCTGGGTTGTAAAGGAGTGGATGCGCCAGAGTTCGCTTGTGTCGCCATAACAGATGCCTCCTTTCTGGAGTTCTCAGAGATAAGTTGTTTGACGTTCTTGTTGCGACGCTGCGACGGCCTCCAGTGCGGGTTGCGGAAGGGGCGTGGAACCTGGGCGATGTCCAGGCGGTTGAGGAGTTGTTGATGTTCCTGACTTTCGGCAGGAGTAGGAGGAGCACCCATGATTGATGATTTTTTGTGAAAGGACGATGCGGATGGAGTGGATGATGCGCTGTTCTTGACGTTGTAGAGAATCGTAACCTTGATGTCGCGGTAGACGCTCAAAGTGTCTGGAACATGGCCATCCGCTGGTACGGTAAGCGGATGACAAACGGCGGACACTCTCAAAGTCAATTGGCACAGTGTTGGATAACTGAATAGCTGTTAAGCACGTTCAGATTTCTGAAATTTGGAATTTTATTTTCACATCATATTCTAAATAGTTCCTGTCGTCCATCGGGCGAAGTCACAGCGGGGGAACAAAGACAACTGTAGATCACGTGATGAATTGTAGTTGATACCTAACAGTCGCGCAATAAACAAACATTGCCTCTACGGAGTACATCACGCCCGTTTCGATAACAAGTCAAAAATGGTAGGCTGGAAATGGAGTCTTTCTTTGCTTGGTAAACTGATAAAAAACCTTAGGAGAGTCCACACGAGCATCAACAAGCGCTACTGCTTTCTCGAATTATCAACAACATTGTATGTTACTATCCCTGTTGAAGGCCTGCATGACTGATTGCTGGTAGGAGAAACTCAACGAGTCAATCATGGTCATGAACAAGAGCCTCCAGGTACGCTTCTTCCGCTCATGTTTAATGGCATAATGCTCACGGTGGTCTATCAGGAGGTCAACATCCAGAACATGAACGTGGAGCTTGTGGCTCAGATGTTTAAGAACTACCAGTCTAACGTTCTCTTCCACTTGGAAGGTATGAGTTGACCTACCCCACGGAAGGCTACAGTCTTGCTGATCTGATGTAGCTACGGAGAATCTGAAGGAGCCGTCATAAGGACGATGAGATTGTCMTCCTTGTTTGTTTGAATTTAGCTTGTAATGAATGATAACGACCTCATATTTCAATCAAGTTTTTTTTCTCGTTCTTCTTCCCCTTTTCTGTAGCTCTGAGCAAGAATAGAGCTAAAGGCTATGAAGGTAGAGAGAGCAAGAGTAAGCAGTCAATAAAGACCTATTATGCAATCTACAGGAAATGCATGTCCAACGAGACAACATGGATGTTAATAATTGCCTGTGAGTGGAGCATTCTCATCAACTGCCAGTCAGGCTTGGCAATATACAAACGCCGCCAGAGTCGCTTCCCTCTCCGCCGAGCAAACCTGGGGATCCGAAGCTCAGATTCCTCCTTCCGATCGCCCATCACAGTCAACGCTCGCTCCATCATCCACCGATTCAGAGCAGCAGCATCGTGCACATATTGCGAATCGCCAAACCGCTTCTATCTGTTACCTTCTGCTTGCAACTGATTTGACGATGCGGTGAATAGCCCATCGACCTGAGTTGCTGCTCCGATTTGTCCTCTACAGCAAGTCGTCATGACGATTACCTCAGTGCAGACCCTTTTGCCCGGTCGCGTTGCGGTCACTCCGACCGAGAAGAACGCGGCGAAGCCTCCTCCAAAAATATACAATGTCCAGGATAATCCGTTCAAAGGGTATCAACCGCCGCAACCCGATGGGTATGAACGGAGCAGGTCGAAACCCTCTACAAGCGCTATCGTGATTGACAATGGTCTGTTCTATTTCACTTATTTGTTTTCGATGACTGCCATAACATACTGACGCTAGTTTGCTATTACAGGAGCAAGTCTTCTCAAGGCCGGCTGGTCTTTCGACAAGTCGCCGCGGTTGATCCTCCCCCCTGTGATGAGTCGGTACCGCGATCGAAAGCTCAACAAAGCTTGTCAATTTATCGGTTACGACGCTTATGTGGATGCCACGACTCGAGGTCAGCTGCGGTATGCTTTTGACCCTGGCACAAGCGTGGTTGGAAACTGGGATGTGATGGAGGGATTACTGGACTACGTGTTCATCAAGCTGGGAGTCGATGGTGCCAACGGAGGCGTTGATCGGCCTATCGTAATGACTGAGCCGATCGCGAATCTGAACTACCCCAGAAGAAGTGAGTAAATGCTTGTTTTGCAAGGACTATGATCTGACCCGCGTAGTGATGAACGAGATCCTCTTCGAGTGCTATTCGGCACCATCTGTCGCTTACGGAATCGACTCATTATTTTCGTACCGGTACAATAAAGGCACCGATGGTCTGATTATCTCCTCGTCCCACACATCGACGCATGTTATCCCTGTCCTGAACTCGAAAGCCGTGCTCTCGAATTGCTCGCGGTTGAACTGGGGTGGCATGCATGCGTCAGAGTACCTGCTTAAGCTTATGAAGCTAAAGTACCCCACATTTCCAGCCCGAATGACCGAAAGCCAGATGGAAGATTTGGTTCACAAGCATTGCTACGTATCTACAGACTATGACCGCGAGCTGAGCAGTTATCTCGAGTGGACAGGGCTTGAAGACAGGGATCATGTCATTCAATACCCTTTTACAGAGCATGTAGTACCAGAGAAAACTGAGGAGGAACTGGCGCGGATTGCGGAGCGGAAGAAAGAGAGTGGACGTCGCCTGCAGGAGCAAGCCGCAAAAATGCGGCTGGAAAAGTTGATGAAGAAAGAGCAGGAGCTCGAGTACTGGAAGGACTTACAGCGTGGGCTTGCGTCTGAAACCAAGAAGGAAGCCAGGCGCATCTTGGACTCCGAGGATCTGAAAGATGAGGCTCATCTAGACCGGCTGATTCGTGACCTCGAACGATCCATCAAACGCTCTAGAAACCGAGATCTAGGAGTCGAAGAGACTGAAGAGCCTCCTGAAGATATGTCTTTCCCACTTCTGGATGTTCCGGACGAAGAGCTGGACGAGGCAGGCTTGAAGGAGAAGCGCCACCAGCGACTCATGAAGTCGAACATCGAGGCTCGGCAACGTGCCAAAGCCGAGAAGGAACGGGAGAAGGCACGAAGAGAGGAAGAGGAGCGACTGGATCGGGAGAAGCGTGAGAACGACTTTGAGAACTGGGTTGCCGAACGGAGAACTGCTCGCCAGGTGAGTTGATTCTTGTGTGACTTCGGCAACGTAACTAACTATTCGTAGAATATCCTGCAAAAGATCAAGGAGCGCGATAGGATGAAGGCGGACCTGGGTAATCGGAAGTCGCTCGCCAGCCAGATGCGTATGAAAACCCTAGCAAACCTCGCTGCGGATGGGCCGAAGAAGCGAAGGAGAGGTGGTGACGACGACGATTTCGGCGCCAACGATGAGGACTGGGGTGTTTATCGCACAGTGGCGACCGGAGAACAGAGTGACGAGGAGGAAGAGGAAGACCTCGGCGAAATGCTCAACAACGTTGAGAACGAGCTTCTGGAGTACGATCCCGAGTTTACAGAGAACCACACTCTCGCTGCGCAGTCCGACTGGACCAAGAGTCTGGTACATGTTTTCCTGCGTGGACCCTGGCCATTTGACCCTGAAAGTCAGCGTGAGGCTAATCAGATCCATCTCAATGTTGAGCGGATCCGGGTGCCCGAGGTCGTTTTCAAGCCATCGATTGCCGGAATCGACCAGGCTGGCCTCTTGGAGATTGCGGCCGGTATCGTTAACCAGCGTTTCTCTAACCCAGAGGATCAGGCCAAACTGCTGCGTGACGTGTTCCTCACCGGCGGCAACACTCTCTTCAAAGGATTCGATGAGCGAATTCGCAACGAGTTTGGGGGATACCTACCTGTAGATGCGCAACTGAATGTGCGCCGGGCGGCGGACCCGGTGCTCGACGCATGGAAGGGTGCAGCACAGTGGGCATCTGGATCGGGATTGAAGAATTACTCCCTGTCACGGGAGGAATATCTGGAAAAAGGAAGCGAGTACATTAAGGTACGTCAGGTGATGTATCTACTGAGACGTTTGGAGTGGAATGACTAACAATACAATAGGAGCACGACCTGGGGAATGTCACCTCGTGGTAATATGGTTTGACTCCACGTGGATTCAACTCAGGCATTCACAACAAGGATGAGGACGGAGAGATCTACCTCTTACTATGTTTGTATTTATAGCGTGAGGGCAGGACTTGGGGAGTCTGGCGTCAGGGCAAGGGCATCACATTTGTGTGAAGGGTTTGCCCAAGTGCAGGTTGATTCAAAAGTCATTCTACGAATCGCTTGTAATGTAATAGTGTTATGGTACTTGGATAGTAGAAAACGACCAATCGCATAGATTATGCTTGATGGATTTTTCACTCTGTAACTGGCGGATCAAATGACCGTTGTACTGCCCAGACATTCTACTGCAGATGTACAAGTACCTGCACAGCTAGGCAGACCGACTCCTCCAAACAAAGACAGGGGTTGAGTACAGAGTTTCAGACCTTCGGCAAGGGATTGAGCGAGTGTTCTTCTATGGTAGATAGACAGCAAAGAGAGTTCAATCATTTTACTCATGCTATATCCCTGTCCGCAGTCGGACTTTTCTCGGATGGAAAAACGAAGTGATAGGGAGAGTCCAAATCATACGACGGTCGGCTTTCCCCTACGATTAACCGCTCAATGAACTTCAAACATCATAGCAGCGCGCTAGCAAGGGCCATCGCTCTCGATGCAGATCTCAGCCCTGTAGACCGAAAGTAGGTTCTGCCTCTATTGACAAGGCTGAAAGTCAATCCCGTAGTGAAGCCGATGAAGCAAATCCTATGCGTAGGTGCCGACTGTTCCGCAATAGGACAAAGAAACCTGCGCTGGTCTGGGATTTGTCGGATGGGCGACGATGCTCATTCACATGATGGTTGCAGGTGGTGTCTGTAGGGTGATCTACTGGTTGGTTCTGTATGTCGATCATGTCCTACTTCCTTAAACCTTCCCACTGTTGGCGCTACTGCTGGAGTCAAAGCCAATCCCAACGTCGATTCAATAATGGGAAAAGACCAGTCTAGAGGATTACAGAAGATTGAGAAAAGCTTTTCTTTTGATCATCTGATTCTGTTACTCGGTCTGTCGCTCCATCAATGGGATCTTTGTTGGAAGCCGTGTCTCCCGGCTTGGGAAATTCCAACCGTTTTGAACAAAGCTGGCCTGATATCAATGTGTATTATCGGATCCCTTATCCCTGGTGATCCTGATCTTGTTTAGAGCTCCGTCCAGTCAGTTGTACCTCTGATGGTAACTGGTTAGAGATGTTCTTACTCTCCAAAAGTGGCCGACAAACTTGCGTGTTCCCCTCTTGGTCAATGCATGCAGATCGGATCGCCTGATACTTTCATCCACATTCCAGCCGTTTTTGATGATGACAACAAGGTTTCTGAATTGACTTCTGGCTAGTGACTACTAGCGCGATAATTGATCAGCTTTCTCAAGTCTTCACGAAAAGCCGACTATAGACGATCTCCTCGATTCCGCGGGTTGCCGACTGGACATCTTTCGCCATGACTCAACGCAACAACAGAGCAACAGTCTAGGCTGGCTGCCCTGATTCCATCCTGTCCTTGTTTGTGTACGTCCTCGGACTTATTCCGGATACCTACACCTTGCCGTGCAGATCAGACCGGTTTCTGATGATCAATTTGCAGCCCGATGGGAACCCCTTGATTGAGGATTAGGCTTCTCCCCCGCTTGTGAGACAACAGTATGCTGCATACCGCATTGACGGGGTAGAATCCACTGGAACTGCCTTTGGGCCTTCTTCCAGCATGTACCCATTACGGTATGCAAGGTGGGCTGGGTGAGCTCGGTTGCTCATACCACCCATCTCGAGCCAATCACCGTCGGTGCTCGCTCACGGTGCAGATGAGCTATCAAGTTCTGGATTCCTTGCATCGGAAGAAAAAAGACTATGACGCATCTGGGGATAGCAAGCATGTCTGTATGCTTTGTGGACTATGCCCCTTTGGCAGAAGTGCAGTGCCCGTGACGCAGGACGCATGAAGCGAGCCTGGATTCCGGTTGATTCGGCTCGCTCTGATACCCCTCGTTGATGTATAAAGTCTGCGACCAGCCCGTCCCTAACTTGCCGTCTCTTGATATATCATCCATCGACGCGCTGGTTGGCTCTGCGGCACACCACTACCCTTCGGTGCAGCACAAACTCCTGTCCCTGCCTTTACATCTCCATCCACTATCACACAATAGCAGCCATGTTCTCGAGTGCGGTTACTCGTCCGCTGCAGCTCATCACTCGCGTGATGCAGTGGTCCAGCGCTGTCATCGTGATGGGCATCACCTCCTACTTCATCCACCTTGGTCCTCGCGGCCAGCATCTTATCTACCAGGAAGTCATCGTATGTCCCCTCTTACGCATCCCATCATGTCTGTATACTGACGAGATAGTCCACACTGTCGGTCGCCTTCTTCCTACCGGCCTTCATCTCCCCGTTCATGCCCACGGCCCTGAGCAAATTCGTCCTTGCTATCGATATCATCTTCTCATACCTGTATACTTCTCCCCTTCTCTCTCACAACCCGACACAAGCTAACAGGACCAAAGCTGGCTCACGGCCTTCATCTTCGCGGCGCAAGACTACAACGAGGAGGACTGCTACTTCAGCTCTCCCCCATTCGTCGACTGCAGCAAGAAAAAGGCCAACGAGTCTTTTATCTTCTTGGCCTTGTATGTTCCTACCCGCCTTTCTTGCCGTTTGGATTTTGAGAGAGTGGTAGCTAACGGCTGCAAACAGCTTCTTCACCTTCGTCGGGATGTTCCTCGAGATCGCGGCCCTTTCGGCATACCGTCGTGAGAACGTGCCCGTCCGCGAGAAGACTGGTCCCGGCGCTGCGGCTGCCACTACTACTACTGCGGTCTAGGTGCCTTCTTGCGGGTGCTACCTGCTTTCTGCGGCTGGTATGATCCGTTAGGGGACGCCTGGCAATGAAAAGATGAAGCTACGAGACGATGACACACGAGCCGGGATGATGGTGATTCTTGTCTGGGATGAACGATGAGCGGAGTCGTATGAGGAGGCGATGCGTGGATTTCTCTGATGACGTTAATGTTTAGTACTAATACCCATACCATACCCCTAATGATGTGATGTAGTCGTCGGTTGAATGATGTTGTGGAGATACCCACGCTTGCCTACTCTTTGAGTCTCAGATACAATTATTCATTTCGATGATGCATGCATTCATTCATTTGAGTCCCTATATTGCGGGATTTCGGTTCTGTCTCAGAGCCTGTGCACAGTACTTGCTCTACAATGCCTCGAAAAGACCTCAATCGGGAGGACTAGAGTAAGCAGAATGTACCAGCTCGATTAGGAAGCCCAGACAGCGGACAAGGTTGCTACGGAAAGCGAGGAATTACGGAGCGAGAAAGGGGGAACAGGAGATACGATGCCGCGAAGACGGACATCCTGCGAACGAAAGAGCAGGCGGGGTACATCAGAAATATTAAGGTCGTCGAGCTGAAGAACAGACTGAGAAGCTGAAAAAAGGTGAAACGGAATGATCAAGAATCGAGAACAACAAGTGGGAAGCTAAGGAGGACGAAAAGGAGATGGGGGCACAAGAAGACGAGATCAAGGCAAGAAGTAACAAGGGGAGTCCCCGATTACATGGTGTCACTAAGTAGGTAGTCCGCGTTTGTCGACAGCAGTGGACGGGTCGAAAGACTTCCATGCATCCCTTGAATTGCAATGCTCAATGCTTTGTACTTCAATTCTATAGTACACTCCGAGGGTTTATGTACATCAAGTCAGCCAAGATACCGCATGAACAGCCGCAACTGGTCACGTTCATGCATGCAATATAGGAGTCAGTGTCTGGTATAATGCAACAAATGAACGCTCAAAAACAAAGGACAACATCTAATCATATACTGGCTCGGCGGGGAGCCATGGTACGTTGCAGCTTCTTCTTCTCCTCAGTCTCCTCCGGCAACGGGAGGGACCCCTCGGTCTTCAGCTTCTCCAGGAACTGCTTGCCAAAGGCGTATCCGACCTGGTAGATCTCATCGAACTTGCCAAACTCCAGCGTGCCGTATCCATCTATAGGGGGACGCATGTACAGACAACCCGGGATGTTCTTGGCGCGCTCCAGGTTGTCAATAGACGAGACATAGGCCAGACGTGCCTGGATCTCGGATAGTGTTGGCGGATTGGGGCACGAGGAGAACGGGTTCCAGCGATTGAAGACGGACCAGAATCCGGAGAGAGAGTCTCCGTAGACTTGAGGTGTATTGTCGTCGATAGAGCCCACGTCAACGGCGAAGATCACATCCGCACCGAGACCCTTCATATGGTCGACGGTCAGATTGTCAATGTAGCCGCCGTCGAGGAGCATGCTTCCCTCATCGCAAATGGGCGGGATCAGACCCGCAAGCGACATGGATGCACGCACGTAGCGCCAGACATATCCAGAGGAATGGTACTCAGGGCGCGATTTGCTGATGTTGGTCGTGTTGCAGTAGAACTCAAGCCAGAAATCCTCGATCTGGCTATCACCAAAGGTCTTGAAGATTCCGCGGTTGAACTCGTGGCCGGTCGTGTAGGAGACCGTCGGGTACGTCAGATCCAGCGCGAACCGCCACATGCTTCCCATGCGGCCAGCAAACTTCTTCGCACGGCCATACATGGGAACCACGTCGGCATCTCGAGCATACAACGCACCAATGAACGAACCGATCGATGTGCCGCCGATGATGTCAACAGGGATACCGGCCTCTTCGAGCGCTTTGATCACACCAACGTGCGCAATACCTCTTGCTCCTCCTCCACCAAGCACCAAACCAACAGCTCTACCACACAGCCGACGCGCAAGCCGATGGAAATCGCCTTTGAACGGGGATTGAGCGGAATAAAGAGGTGTCTGGCGAATCCTCCGCGATGTGTACTTTTGGATTTCCGCCTGCAGCACCTGGACCCGCTGCTTGAGCACTGTTCCGAAGCGCTTGGTTTCCGGATGTGAGGGCTCGGCTGTCAGACGGAAGGCCATTTGAATGTGATGGTGGCCGCCATTGATCCATACTCGGTTCTTCAACCACCGCCGAGTCAGTCCAGGCGGACAATACCGCTCCGAGTGCAACAATACCAGCTCCTTCCGAGCCGTAGTCTTCATGCCAAGCAGGAACCTCTCGTACTCTCCAATACTGGGGGACGATTCGGCCAGACCAACCAGAAGAATGCAATCGGCCTGCGTGATGCATGTTTGCGTCCACGGAGAGTTCACGTTAGTGTCAGCGATGTAAAGAACCATGCCATACTTCTCTTCTAGATCGGCAAGGTACTGGGACAACTTGAGCTTGCCCATCTTGCTGAACGCATGGCGCCCTAGATGATTCAAAATGGCCGCCTGGTTGAGCGATGTAACACCGTTCGTCACTCCAACCTGATGAAGAGCGTGCAATAGTCGATTGCCGAATTCGACCACTGGAACGCCCGCCGTCACGGGCAGAATGCCCACGGTGCGGAGATTGACGGTCGAGGTTGCCGTTTGCACACCACCAGCGTTGATTCGTTCGACCCCTTTCTCGGTCACCGGCCGTTCGACCAAATCCCGCATCCGTTGCGCAATCAGTTTAGAGACCTGAATGGTAATTCCCGGGTGTTCCTGTGCGAGGCTGTTGAAAAGAGATCTTGGGAACTTGGCCAGTTCGGTATCACGGATCGCATGGAGAGTAGCCGGGCGAGTGGACTCGGTCATCACCTCGAGCTCACCCACGCTTTCTCCTTGGCCGTATTCGCCAATGACGGCTAGTTTGTTGCCTGGAGTTTCAAGAACTGACCGCAATCGTCCATTCAAGACAAGATAAATTGCGTCGCTCTCGTCGCCTTGGTGGTAGATAACTTGACCGGCGTTCACCTGTACCCATTCGAGAGCGAAATCGATGTGGAGGAGCAGACGTGGAAGGAGGCTTGTCAGCCTCTTTGCAAGCGTCAGCAAAGCGATCGGATACCGCTCCGCGATGCGCTCCAAGGAAGCCCGTGGGAGGAAGCCAACGTAGACGTCCGTCTTGGCAACGACGTCCGTGGAAGATCTATAGGACGCTACTGCCCCAACGTAGCCTTGAATACCGCCGGGTTTGATCAGGTACAGGGATTTCCGAGATTGCTTTCTTCGGCGAGGATCATTGGCAGCTGTGCCGCCCGCGCCAATCGAGTTGGCGGTTGTCGTCCGCTTCAGGGTGGGAAAAGGCTCCTTCGAAGCTGCTGGTTTGGACACCCCCACGAGGTCTTCCCCTTTTTCGACAATCGGCACACCTACGTCCAAGAATCCATCAATCACATAGTACAAACCTGGGTGGCGCTCTCCCTGTTCCACCAGGACGGAACCCTTAGGGAAATAGACGATCTCGATGTCGTTACGGAGCTCTTCCCGCAAGTTGATCACTGGTGATGTGCCCCCTGCACTCGTTACAGACATGGACATCAAAGACTCTGTCTCTCCATCTGCCGAGCCTTCGTATGGGTCAATAAAGCCAAAGGCGTTGTTGGTAAAAATCGCCTTCTGACGTCGAGAATCATAGGAAAGAAGCTTGGGAGATGCCTCGCCAGAATGGCTGCTTTTGCGCAAAGCGTCACGAGTACTACTCGAGAGACCGATCGCCTTCATGATGCAATCCAGGATGCACTCGCGGAACAGCGCATCCTCGTCCACTGCGTCTTGTCGGCGGAAACTATGACGCGCTTGCATGGCTGGAAGCCGGAAATGGGTGTTTTCCTTTTCGGCCAAAGGAGACTGTAGCTTTGGAGGAGGCTGCTCATATCTGGGGCCGAATCTAGACGATTGAATGGTCGACAACAGGTCGCCTGGACTAACTCCATATGTGTCATGATCGTTGGGTGCACTCTCCGAGGTAACCACTGTGGCCGCGCGTCTAGGTGTCATCATTTTGGCATGCAGCGCAGCCTCCTTTCTCAAGAAGCTGCTCGATCGGCGTCGTCTACTAGCAGATGGATTATGTAGGGCAATTCCCTTTGTGACTTCCTCAGAGCCTAGGCGATCCCGCTCCTTGATGAACTTGTCTTTGAGACGATCCAGAGCTGCGCCGCGCATGTTGTTTGGCAGATCATATGTGGTGAACTTGGTCATTTGCTTTTCAATACCAAGCACCTCGTTGCTGAGACCGAGATAGGAGTGCGCCGTTGCAAACGTAACTCTCTGTAGGCGGGTGAGGATGACCTGGACGATGTGGGCGGTTGCCCTTGGATAGACCCTGGTCAGTCGCCGGAAAGCGCTGGCTGGGATGATTGCGATTGTGGTATCCACCATAGCACGGGCAACAATGTCAGGATGGACCGACTTCCGGCGCATTCTGCTAGGGTGCTTCCGAGCTTCATGGTGCTGCTGATGGTGTTGGTCACGACCGGAGGGAGGAGTGCGGCTCTCTCCCAGATGCAGCGGGGGCACGGATGGCAGATCTCCGTTGCTGATCATATTGGAGGTATCGTCGCTGTGGTCTTGAAAGCCCAAGGAAGGGCTGTCCATCACAGCCCGAGGACTCGTTGGGATTGAGTTGGGTACACGAGCAGCGCGCAGGGCGATGCTGGAGGAACTGGAATTCGAGCTCTCGGTATCCCGTAGTTGAATGTCCTCGGTGAACAGTGAGAGAATTGAGAATAAGGACGACATCGACGCGCCGTTCTTGACCTCGGTCAGCAATTGATATCCCTGCTTCCCGTCGATGTGGTGTTCCTCGTCCGAGGATTCGGCTCCGAGATGGTGCAGCTCCTCATCTGTGTCGCACTTCCCGTCTCGCATTGACTTTACAAAAATCTGAACCAACCCGTCGACTACCAGACAGAATCCCTTTTCTTCCTCCAACATAAGCGTTTCGCCCGCGATCAGCTTCCTGGTTTGCATTGTCCGGGTCAATTCGTGGAAGACAGGACGTTCCAAGTACCCAAAAACTTTGATGGCGCTAAGGAACTCATCCAGGTAATTGGCCAGCCCGGGCTTCGAATCTCCCTCTTGTACATCAGGGAAAAGGTCGACCTGCGGTTCCTTACGCTGGGGCTCGGGAGGTAATCGGCTGTACATGTTCAGAAAGCGGTACCGGATAAACCAGCTGATGGTCGAAACCATCGCCAGCACGATTAACAAGCTGTTTGTCCATTGAGGCAGTGGTCAGCATATTCCCCTCACGAATGGGGCGGCAGCTTTGGGGGCAATCTTACAGCGTCGTGAAGTTCATTGTGAACGTCAGGCTCATGGAAAAGAGAGTGAACAGCCATGTGGGCAATGTGATGGTAGAAAAAGTGATGACCCAGTATAGAACGCTTGGAATGACCTGGAAAAAGAAGGAAAAAAACCATCCGATCCACCCCGCCATAGTTGTAGGCATTGGGGGTAAAGGCGGGGGAGGAAGATGGGAGATGCTAAAGCTGGCGGTTACGGCGGAAACAGACGTCGCGAGGGACAGTGCGACGGCAGTTGATGAGGAGGAAGAGGGAGACAGACAAGGAGAAGGAGAAAACGAATCCAGGCCAGTAGAGTCGATCAATGTCACTCCGTCGGCCATGGCTGATTTCTTCCTGTCTCTTTTTGTCAGGTTCACCTGCTTTTTTTCGGTTTGGGGCCAGAGTTGGAGAGAATCCACTAGTAACGTCTAGCCAAGATTCCGAGCCCAGCAATCAAGGCCGACGTCATTCGCACATGCGAAAAAGACCGCTGGAGAGTAGTATGGCTGTATTGAGGGGAAAGTCCAACAACCCATCCTCAACCAGGCATGTTAAAACGTGCAAGGACACCCTCTTTTGGCTGGTTCATGTGTGAGGAGAGCTGAGGGGTGACGGAGGAGAGTTAAAAAGAAGCACGAGTCACGGTTGCAGGGATCAAATCGTCCAAGCACACACCGTTGCGCTTGTGATCGCCATGGAGATGAAGCTCATCCACCAATGATCCTGCAATGGTTGAGAGAGGAGAATGTCAGTTCTGCAGAAAGATAGATTGCCTTCATCTTTATTTATTGTCAGCTCAAGAGATGTGGTTTTATGACCATTTGACGTTTTATCTACCACGCGTGCTGCTTGGTCTGTTTCGGTGAGTTTCTACATATATTTGACCGCTCCTCGCCGAAACTCCAGCAGCAGCGGTTTGGCAGCAATCGGATAACAACAAACAATCTTTGATCCTACATGGACTGGCATCTGAAGTAGCAAATTGAAACTGAAGTATGCTCATCGGCGTTGGACTAGACACTTTATGAAAGCCGAGCCGCACTGTGGTGCCTGAGTCCTCCTGCATGAACTGACGATTACTTGGAATATAAAGAACATTTTGAACATCAACAACATCCGCTTCTTTATCTTTAAATCCCATATATCTAATCTACGATCATAAGGGAGTTTCTTAAATTCCCTATTCCGTAACTGTAGCTCCCCTAAGCCCTTTTTGTATACTCTTTGCTGTAGTCGGACATAAGTTCGCTGCTCCTTTTTCTGCCCTTCTTGGCTCAGTCCCGAGATCTGGCCGCCCGATATTCATTCGCTGGAGGCGTCTCAGGTGTCCCTTCATGATCCCTCTCATTGTTCCTCTCAATCTTCTGCTTCTTTTCCTGTTCTTCCTTTCTCATCTTCTTCACTTCTGTGTCTCGTTTGTCAGTTTTGTCGTGGTCCTGGCTCGCGGGCCCTCCACGGTCATGTTTCAGGTACAGTATCTCCCGTTTATCAGTGTGTTTTGATCGATTATCGGGAGTATTATCTTCTTGAGCTAACGTTGTAATCGCCCTTGATTTACAGCGCATACGCGAGGCGATCGATTCCCGGATCGCAGAGGAACAGGCCCGCCAGAGAACCTCCCAAGATGTACTCTCCCGGTCCAACTCCGCTCGTCGCCCTACCCGCAATCTGTCCCCGAGTCGACGAACTACCCGCCCCCGGCGCAACACAGGCACTCCCGTCCGCACCCCGGATCCCAACGAGTTTGAGCAGGAATTTGCGATCGGAGACGATGAAGGGTCTAGTCGATCTGTTACCCCCCGGCTGGAGTCTGCAGGTGGATCCGAGACGGCGCCGGCAAAGGACGCTGGGGAGGACAAACCATCTACAGATGAGCCGTCGGCTGGGAAGGAGGTGCCTACGACGGAGGGAAACCAACTGTCGTCCGAGCTGCCGCCGGAGATCAGAGTCAAGTTACGCAGACTGACCAAGTTGGAATCCCGGTATCAAGGTTCGACATTCAGCCAGCAAGTATGCTTGTGGTGGTGCGGCTGACCTTGGTTTGCACATAGAATTACTCAAAGCGTACCGTATGGCCCATGCACGTGTCCTGTCGATCGAACCGTTCGAAGCCGCGCTACGAGAAAACACTCCTCTGACGTCGATTGCCGATCCGAAAGCTCTCACTGAGTACTTGAATCAGATCACATTGAAAGGGGACATGGTGATTGAGGAGCTCAAACGAGTCACTACGGAAAGGGACGACTACAAGAAAAAGCTGGAGGAAGCGCAGAAGTCGACAAGGGAGGCTTGGGACGAGGTCGCCAATCTCAAGAAGGACACGACGCAAGACGCCAAGGAGGAGAAAACCGCCGCTACTGGAGATACTGCTTCAAAGAAGGAAGCGCCAGTGAAAGAAGAAAGCGAGGAGTTCTTTTCGTTCGATAATGAACTACCCCGATTGGAGTCTGAACTGAAGGAGAAGCAGGAAGAGGTTGAGACTCTCAAGTCGCAGGTCGAGTCGCTCAAGCGCGATCTTGCTGTCGCTCGTGAGTCAACGGAGGGCATGGTGCAAAATCTTGAATCCGCAACTTGCGAGGTCGTGGAATTGAGAGATATTAGAGACAAACAGGATTCGGAAATCAAGGAGCTGAAGGATACCAAGCAGGCTGAGGTTGACGATCTCAAAGCCAAGCTCGCAGAATCGGAGGGTGCCATTGCCAAGGCAAGCGCGGAGGCCGAGAGACTAAAGGCTGAGTTGAAACAGAAGACGGAAGAAATTGAGAAGCTTCAGGATCAAGTCACGCAGTCGAAGGACAATGACCAGCAAAAGGAGTTGGAGGGAAAGTTGGAGGAGGTCGCCAAGGAGAAAGATGCTAGCGAGAAAAAATTGGGAGTTCTCCAGGGCCTCGTGGACAACCTGCGGTCTCAGCTCAAAGACACGGAAGTAGTGGTGTCGGATCTTAAGGCTGACATGGGTTGTAAAGTCGAGGAGCTGGGCAAACTGCAGAACATCGTTGATTATCTAAACAACAACCTGAAAGACAACGCCGAGTGGCAGCAAACCAGAGATGAAGCCGCGAGCGGACAGCCCCCCGACTTTGACCTTTTCCGAAAGAGCCTGGCACCTCCTCAAGAAGAGTCGGGGGGTGGCAATGTGGCTACAGAGCCAGGCCCCCCAGCAAATGGCTCGACCGGTGGCGCGGGCGCGGGTAAAAAGAAGAAGAACAAAAAGAAGAAGGGCGGAAAAGGCGGAGAAGATACAGCCAAGGCTACCGGTACCGCTGTGCTCGAGGACAAGGAATCGCACGCAGCAGAGTCCGACCAAGCAGCTTCGAAGTTGGCCGAACTTGAGCAAAAGATCCAGACACTGACACAGCAGCTGGAAGAGAAGGAGGCAGCAATCGACCGTCTGAGCTCGAAACTTAAAGGAGAGGAGGACCTCAAAGAGGAAATCGAATCCTTACGTGACGATCTACTTCACCTTGGCCAAGATCATGTCGAAGCGAAGGACAAGATCAAGGAACTAACTGCAGAAAAGAAGGCTCTAGAGGAGACGATATCCAAATTGGAAAAGGAATTAACTGATGTACAGACGAGCCATGCCTCTAAGAGCGCAGACTCGGAGAAGATGCACAGTGGTCTCAAGGAGGACTACGAAAACCTCAAGGTCAAACTCACCAACCTCGAGACGGAGCTTTCTGCTGCTCAGCAACTGGCTGCTACCAGGTTCAAGGATCTGACAGATTTGCGGGAGACTTTGCAGAAATTACAACCAGAATTGAAGAGCCTACGGGCGGAATCCTCGGAACTGAAGTCGACGAAGGACGCCCTGGCGAGTAAGACATCTGAATTGAGGACCCTAGAGGGTAAACATGAGGAGTTACGTGCCGAAGTGAAGACCCTCAAGTCTACTATCTCCGAGCGCGACGCCGAGGTGAAGACGCTTAACCAGAAGATCAGACAGGAGACAGACAGCCGTCTGAAGGCCGAGGAAAATCTGACCGTTGCTCAATCTGACTTGCGATACTCAGAGAGCAAAAAGCAGGAAGCCGTTGAATCAAAGGAGAAGATTGCAGCAGACCTATCCAGAGCGCAAGATGAGCTCAAGACCGCTCGGTCTCAGCTGCGGGAGGTTGAAAACAAGGTCATTCAATTGAACAAGGAGCTTGGTGGTCTGAGAGAGGAAATCCAGCTGAAGACCGCACAGCACGCCAGCGCGCAGAGTCTGATGAACAGTATGCGCGACCAGAGTGCTGAGCTAGCGATGCAAATGAAGGAGGCCCGGGAACGCTGTGAGAGCTTGGAAGAAGAACTGGCCGATGCTCATCGCTTGCTGAGCGAGCGGACGCGCGAGGGTGAGACGATGCGGCGCTTGCTCAACGATATTGAGGGCCGTGCCGAGGCCAAGGTGCGCGACTTCAAGGAGCGGATGGAGGCCGCCATTGAAGAGCGCGATCGGGCAGAAGACGAGGCCAGCGCTCAGGGTCGGCGCCGGGCCAGAGAGCTAGAGGAGCTCAAAGCTAAGGTTCGGGAAGCCGAGAAAGCACTGAGAACGGCGGAGGAGGACAAGGACGAGCTTGAGCGATCCCAAAAGGACTGGAAGCGCAGACGGGATCAACTCGAGGAACAGTCGGAGCGCTCAGCGCAGGAGCTAAACGACATCCGCCAGGCCATGGCACGGTTACGTGACGCTTTAGATGAAAGCGAGAAGCAAGTCCGTGATTTGGAGAAAGAGAAGGCCGAGCTGCGTCGTTCAGTGGAAGAAACGAATAGCCGACTGGAGAAGCTTCGCAAATCTAACCGGGTGTTGTCGGACGAAACTCGTGCAGTCCAGAACCCTCAGTCCTCGCGTTCATCGATTGACTCAGGACCAAGAAAGGCAGTTGCATCTCCCGTGTCGAAGGACCGTAGTCCATCGACGCGGGGAAGCGAAACGCCGACGGGAGCACCGATTGACTACATCTACTTGAAGAATGTGCTCCTGCAATTCTTGGAACAGAAGGACAAGAACTATCAGAAGCAGCTGATTCCGGTCTTGGGTATGCTGCTTCATTTCGATCGGTCGGTAAACCTATTCCTTTATCTGGCGGAGTTGATGCTGACACCTACGAACAGAACGGACGAGCAAAAGTGGATGGCTGCCATAACATCTCGATGATTAGCATGGACTCAAGTTCCGCTATCTCCTATCTTTTGAGCGTATTTGTCATTTGGCAATCAAAGAGTACATAGTCTTGTCTTCCTTATTCCATAGTGTGTATACTCCATAGATGTCATCGGCAGGGCGTGCCGGGCGGTCGATATAGTTCCAGAACCGAAGGTGGGGTTCGCGGCGAGATTTTATTCTTCGGCCACTTAAATACGAACATCGACATACCGGGTTCCTTAACATCGTTGCCCTTAGCTCTGCCTCAATTGCAAAGCTGTACAAAGAAGCGAATCATACACGATACCTTCATTTAGAAACCCTTGTTATCGCAATGTCTGCGGAAGCTACCATCAGACTGGCAACTCCCGAGGGCAAGTTTCACCCCGCATTCCCTTCAGTGTTTCTCCGCATAGGTCGGCCATCGTTGCGAGAACGCTATACGCCTGTACCACGGCCCCTTACTGACCGTGTTCGTGGTCACAGATGTCCCTTACATCCTCCAATTCATCCGGGAGCTAGCCGACTACGAAAAGGCCCTCCATGAGGTCGAAGCCACCGAAGAATCCCTCCTAGCCACACTCTCATTCCCCAATGACACCCCCAAGCGAGGCTCCGTCTACACAGCCCTCGTTATCCCTCCCGCCACAGCAGAGAACCCATCTCCGGTACCTGTTGGCATGGCCCTGTTCTTCTACAACTACTCGACATGGCGTTCGGCTCCCGGGATCTACCTCGAGGATCTCTACGTGCAGCCCAGCGCCCGAGGCCACGGATACGGATTCAAGCTTTTGAAGTACCTGGCTGCCAAGGTACTGGAGGTGAAGGGTCGCCGTCTGGAGTGGAGTGTCCTCAAGTGGAATGAGCCGAGCATCAAGTTTTATAAGCAGGTTGGAGCTCAGGCTATGGAGGAGTGGATGAAGATGATGGTTGAGGGGCCGGCGCTGAATAAGTTGGCGGAGGGACTGTAGGAGCGTCGAGGCTTGTGGTATGTCTCCATTCGACTTGCAAAGCTTGATAGCAGGTTTATCCTGCCAAAGCTTGTGTGCTTCGTATATTGTACCTTCCTAGATAGTCGAGCGTGATACCCTTGGATTCTTGCGTTTGAGCCAGTGGTATATCATTCAACATCTTGCGTCTTCGTTATTCCGCTTCCATCATCGGTTCACTTGATGACAGCCAAGAACAATCTGTGGAGATATTTCGTATATCTCTCCCGCTGTAGAGAGGTCCTGAGATCGATCGAGTGTTGAACGCCATGTCCCCTTTCAGGGGGGAGTTAGGGCCTAACCCTAGGCCAGCAGCGTCGGGGATGTCGTCATTGCCAGTCAACCTGTTCAGGGCGCAGTTTGCGGTGACGACAATTCCAGCTCACTCCCCTTTTGCGTCAAGCCAAAATATTCGTGCAGATTCTAGACTTAACCTCACTGTCCCTCATGCTATCGTAAAATTGTCTAAGATTCTATGCCATGGCTTTCAATCCGACTCCCAAGCCTGTTCAGGAGAATCACCATGTGGACTACGTCATCCGCTTCAATTACGGGGATATCGGTAGGTCGCCCTTAGGCAGCAAGTGGGCCGCGGTCTGATTGTTTTAGATGCTCCTCCAGCAGTCAAGAGATTTGAGGCCCTCCTTCTTGAGCTCTCCGAGGTAGGATTGCAGACGGAAGTTCGGCAGGGGGACGAGAAGTCCCTTTTCGTCTTTGTGCGGGCCGCTAGCAAGAAGCAGCTGAAACGCGCGGTCTACAAGTCTCGGTACGTAGCATCATGCTTTCTAGAGGTTGTATGCTGACCTTTTGTGGTTTCAAAGTGTTCGAGATTGGCTGTATGGGGTCCGGACTGCCGAACCCGAACCGGCGAGCTCTGCGGAGCCGCAGTCGGAAGCTGAGCGGCTTCGTGTTATCTACCACTTGATTACGGTTCCAAAAGCAGAGGGTGGTGCGGGCATCACCCCCCGACATGGAGAGTGGAAGAATGTCGATGCGATCTTTCCGCTGCACGACAAGGAGACAAACAAGCAGTGCATGATGGAGTGGAGCAAGAAGACGTTTCTCTCCACTGAGGACCTGGATCGGATTCGCAATACGTTTGGAGAACAAGTAAGCTTGTCGTTGGTTCATAGATGCCTTTAAGCTAACGGGCGGCTACAGGTTGGCTTTTACTTTGCCTTCTTGCAGTCGTATTTTCGGTTCTTGATGTTCCCCGCCGCATTCGGCTTCGCGTGTTGGCTGTTGTTGGGCTCGTTCTCTGTCGTCTACACCGTGGTCAATTGTCTCTGGTGCATCGTCTTTATTGAGTATTGGAAGCGTCAGGAGGAGGACCTCAGTTGTCGGTGGCAGACCAAGGGCGTTTCTGCGGTTCAGGAAAAGAGAGCAGAGTTCAAGCCCGAAAAGGAAGTTCGAGATGAAAGCACCGGCGAGGTTCGAGGAGTTTTCCCAGCTACAAAGCGGATGTATCGGCAGCTCCTCCAAGTTCCATTCGCATTGCTTGCAGCCGTCGCCCTAGGTGTCATTATTGCTACATGCTTTGCGATTGAGATTTTCATTTCCGAGGTCTACAACGGTCCACTCAAGCAGTACCTGGTAAGTACCACCTCAAACATTTCTCAGCCTTATAGCTAAGGATTCAGGTGTTCATTCCTACCATCTTGGTATCTGCGCTTGTACCGACAATGAGTGCGGTCCTGCTGACTGTTGCGACCAAATTGAATGACTATGAGAACTACGAGACTCAGGATGCCTACAAGGTGGCATTGACTCAAAAGATCTTTGTTGTCAACTTCATCACCTCATACCTCCCTATCGTCTTGACGGCTTTCGTCTATGTACCATTCGCCAGCCGGATCGTGCCTCATCTCGATGTATTCCATCTTACTGTTCGGCCGTTCGTGTCCAAAGAGCAAGCAACCCAGGCACGAACTGAATTCACCATTGATCCGGATCGGCTGCGGAAGCAGGTCATCTACTTCACCGTTACTGCCCAGATTGTCGGTTTCGCGCTTGAAACCATCGTTCCATTTATCAGGCAGCGTGTATTCCGCCAATATAAGGAATATACCAAGAAACAACATGCAAAGGCAGAGGCAGGGAACGGTGCGGGGGAGAAAAAGATCGTCTCCCTCGGCGACGACGAAGATGAGGCCAAATTCCTCACTCGCGTTCGCAATGAAGCTGATCTGGAGGACTATGATGTCACCGACGATCTGCGGGAGATGTGTATCCAGTTCGGATATCTGGCTCTGTTCTCACCCGTGTGGCCACTTGTTCCCGTCTCCTTTTTAATCAACAACTGGGTCGAGCTGCGCTCTGATTTCTTCAAGATCTGCGTCGAGTGCAAGAGGCCCTGGCCTCAGCGTGCGGATACCATTGGACCATGGCTGGACAGCCTAGGATTCCTGTCCTGGGTGGGAAGCATCACCAGCGCAGCCCTTGTCTATATGTTCAGTAACGGCCATGAGGGCCCTAACGGCGAGCCAACGGCAATTCGGTGCTGGGCGTTGTTGCTGACTATCTTCTTCTCGGAGCATCTCTACCTGATCGCGCGCTACGCCGTGCGGAGTGCGCTGGCTAAGCTGGAGCCTCCGAACACACGACGTGAACGCGCAGAGCGCTTCATGATGCGGAAGAGATACCTCGACTCTGTGCTCAGTACGGAGAGCGACGACGATGCCGACGATGTCAAGGGTGTCGTATCTTCCGTCCCGCCTTCTGAGATCACTCGCGAGTCCTTGGAAGAGGAGGCTCGGAACTGGTCCAAGCAGGGGACTGATCCAACCGAGCGCTTCTGGATGAGACAGAGAGGTTGGAAGGAGTCTGCCGAGATTGGTTTGAGCCTCATCACAAAGGCCAAGAGCCACGAAACCAAGAAGCAGCAGTAGTCTGGGTGCGAGAGTCTACTTTCACAAGTGATCAGCCAGCATCTGGGCAGGATTTACACTCTGCGTTCATTGTTGGCCGGGGTTAAGGCGCGTTGGAGTGCACAGCACTCAGTAAATAGGTAAATAGACTGTCGATACATCTATAATATACATTGTAAATTAGGCATCTTGAATAGCTTCACTGGTTTCAAATCAACAGTCGAAGCATTTGTTGAGAAGTTCATATTGTTGTAGCTCAGTATGGCAGGCAGAGCACCTCTACACCGGGGGATGGCAGCAGACTGAGTCTCACGGCGACTGTTGCGACAGGAATCACAATGCTTTAGTCTGGAATTCGTGAAGCTCCTTGGGCACCCACATTGTTTCCGAGGTTTTCGCACAATTGGCGCGGCAGAATGGACGTTGGTGGGGATCTGCAGTAGAGGGTTAAGGTCTTAATGGACGTAGAGAAACAGAAGACCATTGATGACGTGATATCAGCTATGCATGATGAAACAGAGGTAGCAGTGGCCACTGGTGAGCCATGCCGGGCAGATAGTATAAGAGGAGATGAAGAGAAGAGATGCAGGAGAGGGTTTAAGACAGTATTAATAGATAAACCTAGGCTAAGAGGAGTATACTAAGATCTTAGACTGTACTATACTAGAGCTATACTTAAGGGAGATACCTTGGTATAGATCCACAGGACTGCAACTGGACAGATGTAGAAGGAGTGGTCCTAAGTAGAACGACCTTAGTATCTGGAGATGAGGAGCAGTTGGTTGTTTTTGATACTTTGGTATGAGTTCGGGAGCAAACCAACACATTACACAGTGGCTGTCTAGAGGTTTCTACAAAGTCAGCTGTATGCCGTCCTACAAGATACGTGTAGCCCTCGGCAGTTGAGGCTATAATTTGCTTGTGCTCGATTCTACCAGCTTTTGAGCTCTTTGGGCTAGGGGAACAATGACTGCTTAAACAAAAACTGTTCCTAACAAACTTTTTTTTGTCCTCTGGACTCAAGTTCGATCCAGGGAACATCTTTTCTTTTCTACTCTTGCCTGACCTTATGACCAGGTGTAGGACATAACTGAGGCATACATAATCTTGACCTCCTACAGGAGATCTATCAAGTGGCAATCTGTGCGGATGGAAATTCTATAATGTATGCAACTCTGTCTCTTGAAGCTGTCTCAGATGATTGAGACGGAAGTAACGGCATATATTGTTGGTTTCTATAGCTCTCTACGTATACCTGAGGCTATATACCTAGCCCGAAAAGGAAATATGCTGATAGAGAGAGACATCAGAAGACATTGGTCTGAGCAACACAGAAACAGCAATAGCTGTTCATCTTGGGTCTACCTTTCTGTTTCTGTACGTGAATCATGAACAAGAGTCAACTGCTGTCTCTGAGCTAAGTGACGAATCTAATCCTCCCCTCAACGACTGGACTCACAATTGGCAAATTGTCCAGCCCATGCATCCCACAGACGATAGCCCTCCGAGCTCTATCTATGCCGGTGGTATCGCCATCATTCAAACCCTCCTTATCATACCCAAAGATTTGCAAGAGTAACCCGGTATCCGTCAGAGCCGTCTCCTTGTCGACAAGTGTCTCTGCGCTCTGAAAACAGGTATATCCGTCAAACCCTGCCGCAATAAACGACGACGTCACGACGGTGTATATCTGCGATGGGACAATCTGCTTCGCTGGCATGGAGGGTGATTGCATGAGAGACAGTTGCAGGATCCTGCGGCCTTCTTGTTGCTGCCAGTCTGCGACGATGTGCAGGCCTGAACATTGCATGAATCGTCCGTCAACGTGGAGGTCAGAGACGGAGTTTTCGAGTGCTCCGTGGAGGGCGTGTCCACTGACTCGTTTGACGACCAGTGGGTTCTCGAAGGGGCAGATTTCTAGAGAGTTAGATCACTTCATGAGAGACTTATCAGATGATGACAATATCGGGACTAACCGATGATGTCCTTGACACGGAGCGGTGATGATACTGGCTCGATGACCCGGTCACATCTGATTGAACCGCTGTTAACGAGTGCAATGTCGGCGCCGTAGTAGGCACGATAGGCGTCTGCGAGCATATTGCCTAGGTTCGTCTCTGAGCTGCGAATCACACTGCAGCGGCCGTCGAGCGGTGTTGTCGTGTGCACGAGTGGCTTCTGGACTACGCTGCCAGCACGCTGCTGGATCTCCGCGGCCATTTTGCATATACGAGGGCAGACTGAGAGTGAGCTGCATTCTGAGCTCTGCGTGATGTCGACGTATTGCTTGACTGGAGCTTGTTAGATTGACGGAGTTGCCGGCTGTGGTACTTACGTTTGACGGTTTCTATTGTGGCTCTTCCGTCTGAAAGTCTCTTTGCGATTAAACGGACAACGGATAAGCCTCGCCAGTTTGTCCCGCTTTTGACGATGCGAATGTCTCCGGCTACCTGGTCAACTACGCCATTGGACAATATCTCCTCGTTTCTCGTGCCCTGCTGGATTATCTCCGAGTCCTCTTCTGTGTCCCCATGGAAGCGATGGAGGACCTCGTGATCGTGACCCCCGAGGATCAGATCAACTTTGGCGACTCCATGTGCAGCAGCATTTGCTGTCCCGATATCCTCGGCGAGTCGCGAGTGAGAGATAGCGATCACAAAATCACAACCCTCGTTGAGACGCAGGTGTCTGGCAAGCTCTTGAGCCACCATGGCGGGGTCCAATATGTGCGACGAGGGTAAGTTCTGGCAGTTTGACGGCCAATCTCTGGGCAGGTAGCTCAATCAGTAATCCAAGTAGAGAAACACTGTGCAGAGCTCCATGCATACGTCCCAGCCAAGCCAATAAATCCGAGCTTGTACCCTTGCACTGTCCTGATGACATACCGCTCACCACAGGCAAGAGGCTCGCTCGAAACTTCGCCGTCCTCAGTCACTCTAGTTGCGTTGGACAGGACCCAGGGAAAGTACACTTTGCGTGACAGTTCTACGAGTCTCGTTTCCCCAAAATCGAAGTCTGGGACATGTCAGCCTGCTTGTGGACGCTCACGGCATGGACATCCCAGACCATGGTTCCCGTAACAGGCTACATCAACATTGAGGTAGTTCAAGAATGGGATCATGTGTTCTCCTTTCAGGAGGGAGGCCTCCAAGGAAGGCGAGAAGACATCGCCGCTGAAGATTAGCAGTGGCCTGGGTTCGAACGATCTGATCAAGCCTGCGAAGCGAGATATGAGATCGACGTCGTTGACGTGGTACTACTAGTTTTTAGTCAAATTCCACGAATGGAGGAGTGCATGGAGACGTACGACATCGTTGAAATGCAGAATGCATATCTCGTTTCCCATCCTGCGATTTTTAGTCTCTTTAGCCTACGGAGAGACACAATGATAAGAATCTACCAGAGAGGACAAAAAGATAACAAGACTATAAGAGTCAGTCTGATATGCCAGCACTAGACTCATTTCGGACGCCGATGCTGAAAACGACAGACGACCAATCACCTTCGTGATCTTGCTGAACATGATACCTATATTTTTGATATCTCTGAGTCTGTTGCGTTCTCATGATTGCTGACTGCGCAAGGGCTCAGAAGAGAGCTGTCTCCACCATCGAGGGCCGCGTGTTGGATAACTCTGACGGCCCGCAAGTTCTCATGATCGCGACAACAAAATTCATCATGTCTATGCAGGCCAAGCATGCTAACACTGGCGGGGGCCGCGCGGCTTCAGTGCACTTTCATAACAATTGATACGAGTTTTAAGCACGCCAGCTAAGCATTGCTCTTGTGTCTATCGACTATCTAAAACTTGGAAGAATATTTAAGGAAGGATGACTCCACACCGACCTTCTCCAGTTCACGACTGTGCCACAGTTACTACTATTGTGTGTCTGTCTTCTATGCATTGCACTGCTTGCAAACTGAGCTACCTCATTAGTTCATAGAAGCTCCCAGCAGCTATTCTAATCGGCAGGAGGCTGAGCTCTGCTGTTCGTGTTCGTTCATCGCTTTGTGTGGGTCGGAAATGATCGTTTGGCTGGATATTGTTCTAGATTTGCCGGAAGGGATGATGCAATCTTGCAGTGTCTTAGTAGGCCTCTTCATAACATAATTCCGTTTCGTTGTTGCCTGCACTGGATTCCTGTTCGGTCCTTTCGGGGGAGAACTGTTGCTCTCCTCGCCCCCATGTTCGAGGATCGGTGGAAGCACACGGGAAAGCAACACAACGATGAATTATGTCACTCTTCATGAGGACAATCCTGACCGCTACCGGTTCCGTCTTAATCTTCCGAAAACTAGGGCAGACTTTATCAGCAGCCAATCGGCAAATGGCGGTGCCTGACTCTCGTGTTCGTTCATCGCGGCACGGTTGCGAATACGATCGTGAAGACGATCTTCTGGCTGGATCGGATTATATTGCCCACGACTTTGATATCATGCTAATCGAGTCTTGTAGTACTGCCTGTCTGAACAGGTATATAAAACGCATTTGAGCGGCCGAAGGTAGACTTGTGAGATGTTCCACAGCACGTCTTCTTAAAAGTTCTGAGCATGCCTCATCATGTACAAGTCTTCTCTTCCAGTCGTCTTCGGCGTCTTAGCCGGACTAATTTTTTCTGTGCCTTGCGATGCCGTCAGCCCACAAGCACGGTGGACCATAGGACAAACGGTTAAGACCTCCAGCGGACCGGTCCAAGGACATGCCGCTCCTCATGCTAGCAATGTGTCGGAGTATCTCGCTATTCCGTACGCTTTGCCGCCAGTAGGCAACCTGCGATTCCAGCCTCCTGTCAGGTATCGGGGGAACACCACGATTAGTGGCAAGACCTTCGTAGGGAGCGCCCTTTTCTCCTCTGAAAGCGCCAGAAACCACAGGAGCTGACTATGACAGGGTCCCGCATGCATTTCTTCGAATCAGACGATGTACGATGACCGACTGCCAGACAAGCTCATTGAGCAATACGGCGTCACCAGGGTCGGCCAAAAGTACTTGGCAGAGATAATGGATCCCAACCTGACTTTCAGTGAAGATTGTCTTACCCTGAATGTCTGGACGAAGCCGCAGACTGGCGAGAAGAAGAAGGCAGTGATGGTCTGGATACATGGAGGGACCTTCGTCTCCGGTGCGTGTATCGCCCTAAGACAATCATAGCGTCGATTGCTCACCAGGTTCAGGAAGCTCGGCAATCCCGATGTACAATGGTCAGTTCTTTGCCGACCAGGAGGACATTGTCCTTGTCTCTATCAAGTCAGACATCTCTTCCACGCTTCTTTTGCAGCCATATGCTAATTATTCGTTATAGCTATCGCATCAGCTTCTTCGGATTCCCCGGAAATTCACCAAGCAGCTTCAACCTAGGTCTCTTGGATCAACGCTTAGCAGTCGAGTGGGTGAGGGACAATATCGCTGCCTTTGGCGGTGACCCGTCTCGAATCACTCTTTTCGGAGAGTCCGCCGGCGGTACCTCTGTTGACCACTATTCATACGCTTGGAAGGACGACCCTATCGTCCATGCCCTGATTGTGCAGTCCGGTAATATAGCTCGCATCGGAGGCCGCACCGCTGAGCAGGCCCGTATGTTCTGGCTCAACGCTTCAGAGGCACTCGGCTGCGGTAACCGAAGCACACATGATCAACAAATCTACGATTGCATGATGACCAAGCCTGCTGCCGACATAGCTCGTCACCTCGTCAATACCATGGCCACGACCGTCAACTTGCCCTACAGCCCGGCCGCCGACGACGTCCTCGTCTTCAGCAACTACACGGATCGCCCAGCGGCTGCCCTTCCCATGCTCATTGGGACCACCGACTTTGAAAATGGCCTGTTCCGCGTCTATGTGGACGACCCGTTGCCTGACGACACCTGGATCCAGCAGAATCAGGCTCTCTTCAGCTGTCCGGCAGCTGCACGAGCCAATGTCTCCATTCAGCAGGGCAATCCGACTTGGAGATACCGCTATTTCGGCGTATTCCCGAATATGGTGCTCTCCACGAAGGCGCCTAGCGGAGCATATCACTCTTCCGAGGTGCCGGTGCTCTTCGACACGGTTGCACAAGACCTCATCGCCAATACGGCTGAGGAAGTCGCCATCGGACGGTACATGCGTGGTGCATGGGCTGCGTTCGCTCGAGATCCTGTGTCCGGACTAGAGCGATATGATGGATGGCCTCAATATGATGCGGGTGAGGAGACGCTCATCCGGCTGGGATTCAGCAATAAGACCGGACCGAATCTGGCAATGGGCAACCTCTATGATAAGGGGTGTTGATAATCAGTATCATGAGATGATCTTCGTCTGCCGGCTCCCCTTATGTCACCTCGCAGTGGCTTTAGTTCTTGTATCGCATATATATATATATTTATGTATATATATCAGCTTTGGGGTTTCTAGACACTGGAGCGTCCTTTCACAATCCAGTCAATGATCCAGCGCGAAGAGTGCAGCCCAATTCCAATCCTAGAATCATAGATGTCCACTTATCCACCAGCTGCAGTGTCAGAATCCTACTATTTCTTGTTAGTACAGGAGCGTTTCAAACCACGTCAGCAGCCTGCTTTGCCTACAACGTAACTTGGTAGCAGCTGATCGATGACTTCCTTCAAAGTCTGCCCTATAGCCACAGGGATCCAAGTTCGGCAGTATTTACAGTCAAACTACTTTCTATGAAAGCCATGAAGCTGATCGGCTTCATGATTTTGCGGAACTTGCAAATGCTAATGAGATGCTTGGTCATGTCGATCGCAACATGAGTTCCGCCCAAGCCGAGAGTCCGAAATCGGTTAACTCCGAGCCCCAGGCTCGAGGAGAAATGGCGCGAGATTCAAAGTATGAAAGGATACGGACTTTCCCTACTCCGTCGTATCTCGGAGACTTTATTGTTATGCGAATAAAAGCATACATAATATCTGTTTCCACTCTACTCCAAATTCAGCTGCGGAGGGAGTGTACCAGTTGTCCCCAACAAGAGAGGTGCGGAATTACGGTCATGAGTCAGCGGATCCATGGAATACGGTATTTCTACTGTAATCTTACCACAATCTACCCACCTACCATGCATGTTACCTTACTTGGCGAGGTTGGGGAAGGCCGGGATGATGAGTCAAGCTGTTAAGGAAAGAGATTTACGATAAATAGTCCGTATATAGTAGAATCAAAAGATAGGTTTCCAAAGACTCTGCTATCTGCCTCAATCCAGTAATGCGGATGTACCTTGGTAGATGCAGTTGTAACATGATTATTCATACAAAAGCATAGCTTACTAATACGCGTCACCGTCCCACCGCAAGTGACCAACCGCCCAGCCACACCCAATGCCGTCCTCCTCCCCCCTTCACTTTTTGGCTTTTAAGTAATCTCTTCCTTTACGAGATCATCCCCGACGCCTATCTGCTTACCTCATCAACTTTCCTCGCCCATTCTCCCTCATCTACTCCCATCTTGCGTGACGAGTGACTGTGCCGTATAGGCAGATCTGCTTCTTTTGTTCTTCTCTTCACCTAGCTCGAATTGATTGCGTCCTGTGTGTTGCCGTTGGGCGCGTCTTTGTTGTCTTGTTCATTTCCATACCCTCAATGCAGCCTACATTAGCTCCAGCGCCGCATCCAAGCATGACTGCTCAGGTAAGCAGCTTCTTGTCGCGGTTTGTCATCAGATCGTCTTCCCCAATTTCCCCAGATCCCAAATCCTCTCAGCTGCTGTGTCATCCGGTGGGACTTGATATCCTTCATCGTTGTCGCCGTGATTTCCTCGGTCGCGGTCTCTATGACGCGATGGCGATCAATCCGTCGTGGATTTTCGAGTCTTCTGCCGGTCGCATCGACAGCTCGCTTTCAACCACTTCTGTGCATCGCTGGAACCTGATACTAATGCTGTTGACGTTGTAGGACCATGCGGATCAGGGTAAGTGACTCTTCATGCTGTACCAGTTGAGAATACAGCACATCTCATCACCCGCGAGTGTTCCGGCGCTTGCTGTACAGTCGACCTGCCGAGACCTTTTAACGCTCGTCGCATTACGGCAGCTAACATCATATTTCTAGTGCTCCATGATCAGCTTCTAGCTGCTCATCAGCATCTGTCGCATTCTCAGCAAGCTCGACCCCAACCCGCTGCACCGCAACCTCCGCACATGCAGCCCAACACACCGGCTCGCGATCAGAATAACATCGATCCTGCCATTTCAGGCGCTACCATGCTGACTGGCCCACCGCAAACTCCCAGCCAGCCTGATATAAGCCAAGAGTCTCCAAAAACCTACGGCAAACGGCCGTTATCCACCTCAAAACGCGCCGCACAGAACCGTGCCGCGCAGGTACGTGCGCTCCTAAGAACTCTCAACACGATCTTGACTAACTTGTGCGTAGCGGGCATTCCGGCAGCGAAAGGAAGCCCATATCCGGGAGTTGGAGGGAAAGGTGAAGGCGTACGAGAACATGGGAGAAGCGATCAAAGCTCTGCAGGCGGAAAACTACCAACTCCGGGAGTACATTATCAACCTGCAGTCTCGCTTATTGGATTCTCAAGGCGAGGTTCCGGAGCTGCCTGGTAACATCGACCTGAGTCAACCGCGGAGTGAAATTCCTGTGCCTCCTATTCCAAACTCGGGGACGACCACCTCCAGTGGTGCCCCTCCTCCGACTGCACCCCAGCAACCCCAGCCTGCTCACGCTCAAGCCCCCACATCAAACGATGATATGAACTCCTTGAACCGCATAGCTGTTGCCGGGCTTGGAATGCGCAAACCTCCTACCGAAGAGGCAAATTACCTCGGCAACAACTTTCAGGCACAGGCAAGGCGCGTCCGTCCTGATGAAGGACAAACCGAAGCTTCCGAACTGCCCAAGCAGGAACAAACACATGGGCTCCCGCTCATATCATAGGTCGTTCTCAATCTTCTCTTATGAAGCATTATTCTTGTTCTCCGGCAATTTCATTGGTCCTCTTCTATGGCTGGCCAAAGGCCTCCGCGTTTCTCTGCCTGAAAGCCAGTTCTGCGACGTTTTGCCTTGGTTGTCTCCGGTGTATGGCGCGATTCTAGTGGATCTATAGTATTTCTGACCCTGTTTGAGGCGGAGTTCTGTGTTCTTGCTTTAGACTGGGACCGGAGGGGTTGGGTCGTTGACATTGTCTGTATGATTTTGTTTTCCAACTGGTTCTATAATGCATGTGTCTCGGTGCTTTTTTCTGCACGTTGCGTCCTTTTCCTATCACTGGATCTCACCTCTCCTTTGCCGGCATGGGCGGACAAKGTACACAATTCGGAAGTCAAGAGGCGGATTTCGCGCAAGAAATTACGGTGATCTGAGATAATTGGCTTCATTTGTTGTCCAGTTCTTCTTGCGAAGGACCCGGAGGCTTCCCGCATTGGTACATCTATCATGTCGCGTTATTGTCTTGGTGACTGCGGATGCTATCTAGATATGTACACCTGCCCCCTTAAATTGATTGTAATCATGACGGGAATGTCTTTTACTGGCCCCTCTGGACTTAATCATGAGACCTTGCTCTTGTCTGATAGTGAACAAAGTCTCACTCGCTGCGTCTATGATACTGATATGTGATAACATTGGCAACAAGGCTGCAGAGCTGCTTTGTCTGGTGTCCGCTCATCAACCCCACCACACTCTCTCAGTTTCCCCCTCAACTCGGCGTTTAGATCAAACAGCATTTCGTCGAGCCGCCATGCCTTCGGGATCAGCTCGGATTCGTTTGTGATTTCCTTTGCAAATGGCAAGGAAATAAGGACTTTTAGATTGTCACAATTTCACAATGGCTTCCACCGCTACTGCAAGCCAAGATGCTTCTGCATACCGGCCACGGAATTATCAGCTTGAGATGCTGGAGGCTAGCATGAAGGAGAATATCATTGTGGCAGTATGTTCCCTCATCGTATACTTAAAGCTTCAGAATGGCAATGATAACAATCCTTTAGATGGATACAGGGAGTGGTAAAACGCATATGTATGTCTGCTTGTGCGGTCCTTGCTGGGCTGTCATTGCTCCCCCTCCCGTGCGGTACCAGGCCTTATTTTGACAGTCAACTGTAGAGCGGTACTACGAATCAAGGCAGAGCTGGACATTTGCCCTCCGGACAAGGTATATTCTCATTGATTCCCAGCGATGGCATTTTCCGCTAGAAATTGTGTTCATCATCCCTTCTTCAGCTCGTCTGGTTCCTGGCCCCGACGGTCGCCCTGTGTATACAACAGCATGAAGTGATCGCGTCCAATTTACCAGCCGTGAGAACACGGACACTTACTGGACTCGACAAAGTCGAATTATGGACCGAGCAGTCGATCTGGGATGCCGTTCTGAATGGTTACCGAGTCATTGTATCGACGCACGCAGTCCTTGCAGATGCCCTTAGCCACGGCTTCGTGAAAATATCTCAGCTGGCTCTGATCATCTTCGATGAAGGTCTGTTCACAATCTGGGCTTCATTCAGTGAAACAATGGCATTGATAGGCAAACTGTAGCGCACCACTGCATGCGAAGGCATGCCGCAAACAAAATCATGCAGGACTTCTATCATCCGACTTTAACGAAATTCGGCCCGGTTGCTGTCCCCCGCATTATGGGCCTAACAGCCAGTCCGGTGGTCAGATCAAATCGCCAGGAGCTCTTGTCAGTGCGGCCAAGCTTTTGCGATGTTTCTGATTGACCTCACTGACTTCCAACCAGAACAGTCGAATCCAACCTCGATGCGGTATGCAGAACACCCCGCGTGCACCGACAAGAGCTTTTGAAGTTCACCCATAGACCGCACTTGCAGCAGATTTGGTACACGCCGACTGATCCTACGGGGTTCAAGGGCGCAAGTCAGACCTTAAGGGCCCTCTACCATGCCTGGGAAACCTTGGACATCGAGGACGACCCCTATATAAAGCGGCTCAGAAAAAGTCCCCTTGACGACAAAGCTCTGCAAAAAGCGCTCATGACGGGCAAAACGTATTGTCGGGAGCAGTTGAAAAGGTTCGTCGATCGCTGTCGCCATATCTTCGAGGAACTCGGAGAATGGGCTGCCGAGTACTACGTCTGCGCGTCCATCAAACAGCTCAGAGATCGCGTCTGCGACTCGTATTTGAGCGGCGACTGGGACGAGGCCGAGAAAGCGTACCTAGTAGACTTTCTCTCGAAAATCCCTGCTTCAGAAATCCAACTTGCATTGAACGATCCGGATAGCTTTCGCATCTCTCCGAAGCTTGAGTCTCTTCTCAACATCCTGGACTCACTGGATGAGCCGGAGTTCTCCGGACTGATCTTTGTCAAGCAGAGGGCAACAGTCAGCGCCATGACTGGTCTTCTTTCAGTGCACCCTTCGACGCGCGAACGGTTCAGATGTGCTGCCTACGTCGGCTGGTCCAACGGCAGCGCCAGCAAGGACATTCTCGGCGATCTCTTGAACATGCAGCTGCAGCGCGATACACTTGATGATTTCCGCAGCGGCCGCAAGAACCTCATCATAGCCACGGACGTCCTCGAAGAAGGCATTGACATCAGTGCCTGCAGCGTCGTCGTGTGCTATGACAAGCCGCCCAACCTGAAGTCCTTCGTCCAGCGCCGTGGGCGGGCAAGGCGGAAGCAGTCGACCTTTGCAATCATGTTCCCGACAGATGATGCTTCTGCTGATGTTTCCAAGTGGCAAGATCTCGAACAGGCCATGATAGAGGCCTATCAGGATGATGAGCGACAGCTGCAAAGCGCCTCTGCATTGGAGAGTCTGGATGAGAAGGTCACAGACCGACTTACTGTCGAGTCTACGAGGTATGCTTCCTTTCACTCCCAAGTTCCTTGAAGCTTCCTAATAATGATATCTTATTACAGCGCTGTTCTTACCGCTGACATGGCCATGGCACACCTGCACCACTTCTGCGCTGTATTGCCTTCACAGCCATACGTGGACATGCGGCCCGTGTTCTCGTTCGAAACGAATGAGAATGGGCTTCTAAAGGGAACGGTAATCCTGCCCAGTTGCGTGCATCCGAAGGTCCGCCGAACTGAGGGTAGGAGATGGTGGTGCACAGAAAGAGCAGCGATGAAAGAGACTGCCTTCCAAGCTTATAAAGCTCTGTACGAGTTTGGCCTCGTCAACGATCACCTTCTGCCGTTGGCGAAAAAGCCAGAGCTAAAGTCGCTTGACTTGGGAGCTGTGCCCTCCATACTGGAGACGTCAGAACAATATGATCCATGGATTGAATGGGCCTACTCATGGTCGTCGCCCGATATCCATCAAAGTCGGATCGTGGTGAGACCGAATGAAGGGAGAGGCGAACAGCTGTATATGCGGTTGATGGGACCTACGCACTTACCGTCCCTCTCACCGATGACTCTGTATTGGGACAATTCGACCACGTTTACCGTGACCTTTGACGCAGCAGAACGGGTTCCGCTCGTACCCTTGAGCAGTATCGAAGACATGAGAGCGACCACGGCACTCTATCTCAAGGCGACCAGCTCTCGGGCCTGCAGCTCCGAGCGAGATTTTACGGCACTGTTCGCGCCCGATCTGCATCATACGGAGCTGAAGGCCTGGCTGAATGTATATGAGGGATGTGACCCGGCCTTGGAAGTCTACTCGCGTGGCCACAACCCAGTGCTCATGGGCGTGGTTCGGGATCATTCGCGTTACGGAGAACCAGTTTTGTTCAGGAGATGGCTTGTCTCCGACCAGAACCCATCATCTTCGGTCGTCGAGTTGGAATGCGATCCCTTTCCGCGGAGACGCAATCTCCTGCATCGGCAGACACTGGCTAATAGGCAGGTGGATGTCGATGAAGAAATCCCCGAGTCTGCAGCCACGGGCCGCATTATCCCTGCAGATGCGTGCACCATCGACAGGCTTCCGTTCACCATGGCTATATTCGGCCTATTCATCTCCGTTATTGTGGAGCGATTGGAGATCGAACTGATCGCTACCAGACTCAGAGAAACGATACTGAGAGATGTCGGCTTTACGAGCACTGATCACATCATTACCGCAATCACTGCGCCTGTCGCTCAAGCATTGACCAATTACCAGCGATACGAGTTCCTAGGTGATTCGATCCTCAAATTCTCTGTTTCTTGCCAGTTGTTCTTTCAGCACCCGAACTGGCACGAAGGGTATCTGTCCGAGGGCCGGGACATGATCGTGCAGAATCCTCGCCTTGCCAAAGCCGCGCTTGACACCGGACTCGACGCCTACATCATCACCAAGAGGTTCACGCCGCGGAAATGGTCCGCTCCGCTGATCTCGGAAAAGCTGGAGCGTGTGCCAGCCAAGCGCCAGATGTCGACGAAAGTGCTGGCGGATGTGGTAGAGGCGCTGATCGGAGCAGCATACATGGACGGCAGCCACGCAACCGCACAGGCATGCATCCGCCGTCTCCTGCCCGAGATCAACCTCCACGCTGTAGACACTCGAACCGCAACCCGGAGTGTGGCTCCCGAGAGCGCACGGCATACGATGAACGATCGACTGAAACAGCACATCGGCTACGCATTCGAAGACGAGTCCCTCCTCGTCGAGGCCCTCACCCACCCGTCCTGCGACTACGACTCAACAACTCAGTCCTACCAGCGCCTTGAATTCCTCGGCGACGCCGTCCTCGACATGGTCATCGTATCCGCGATCTTCAACCACCCCATCCAACGCCCGCAAGGCGACATGACGAAGATCAAGCACGCCGTCGTAAACGCGAACCTCCTCGCCTTCCTCTGCATGGAATTCGCCATCCCCGAAGAGAAACTCGACGTCGCGCAGACATCCAAGACATCATTCGCCGTGACGTCCTCCCAGGAATCCGTCGAGCTCTGGCGCTTCATGCGCTACCGCGGTCAAGACCTCAACACCGCCCGCGACGCCTCACTCGCCCGCCACCGCGCCCTCCGAGACGAGATCGCCTCGTCCCTGCTGCATGCCCCGCAGTACCCCTGGCAGGCCCTCTCCCGGCTCAACGCGGACAAGTTCTTCTCGGATATCGTCGAGAGCGTCCTCGGCGCCATTTTCGTCGATTCTGGGGGCGACCTTGCGCCCTGTGAGGTCTTCGTCGAGCGGATCGGGCTGATGGCCTATCTGCGTCGGATACTGGACCATGGGATTGACGTTACGCATCCGAGGAGCGTGGCGCAGCAGTTGGCTAAGAGTAATATTCAGTTTGTGGCGCAGCGGGTTCTCGACGAGGAGGGAGGTGCGAGCTACAAGTGCTCCGTTCGGATTGAGCAGGTGGAGGTGTTTGTTGTGACGGGGTGCTTGACGGCTGAAGAGGCGGAGGTGACCGCTGCGGTTGAGGCGATTACATTACTGACACAGAGGGCGCAGGAGGGTTCTACACCGTTGAACACGAGCTGAAGTCCCAGTAGACGGAATTTCTGCGGAGATTGTGAAATGTATAAACCAGAATGAGTGAATGCCATTTGATGATGCGACGCCCAAAGAATACCCTATGCTATAGTGACCGTAGGTATAGATATAACTGAAGAATGCAAGTCACCCGCTCATCCTTTCCTCTTGTTCCTCTTTGCCCGTCCGCGGCCTGACTTGCCGCCGCTACTGGCCCCCGGAGTCTCCTGCTCCTGTGGCTGCTGATCAGCTTCATCCTGAGACTCCACCCCTGAACTCCGTGCTTCAACTTGCTCATCCTCGCTCGATGCGACCAGAACCGCCTCGTCCGTCGCGTCACCTGCCGAGTGCGAATCCGAGTCCGGCTTCGTGACCGATTCCCACGCTCCGTCCGCCGATTGGGCCTGATTCCGGATCCCGGCGAGCATCTTCTTCGCCTCGCTCTCTTCCCCGTTCCATGCCCCACAGCTTCCGCACCGCCAGCGGCCGAGCTCTTCCAGCGTCTTGACGCCCGGCGGGGCTTGCCCGTTGACGAGTCGGCAGGTGGCGCAGATCAACGCAATCCGGTTCTTTGGTTGTGTCTCGTCCTCGCCGAGTAGGACATCTAGCAACCGGTCGTACCAGTGTGAGTGCTCGACATACTGCGGGGCGCTTGGAAACGCGTTGGGTGCAAAGCCGGGCTCGTCGAATGCAGGAGGGGGCGGTGGATGGATGTTCTCCGGTTGTGGCTGTCCTTGAATCGGGTATGGTGGCGGAGACTGAGGCTGGCCGGGAGAAGACACTGGCGATTGAGCCGGAGTTGGTCTTCGAATGTTCGCGGTCGGTGGGGGAGGAAGCCCGGTTCTCATAACGGGTTGTTGCGGGGTAGAAGGCTGCTTGCGTTTGGCGTCTGTCTTACGTTTCTCGTCGCCGCCCTTGGGACGCGACGGCTTGGGCGACTCTCCGCCATACTTTTCCAGCAGCTGTTGAGTCGAGTTGTATTTTGTTGCGACCTTGAGCTTCTCGATTGTCTCCTCCCGCTGTTTCTGTAGATCATCGAGGTGTCGCTGGGTCTTGCTGATGCGGTAGTCGAAGAACTTGCTAGCTACGGCTCGGACAGCGTAGATCCTGCTCAAGTCAGACGTCATACAAGGACTCGAGGTTCTCGTGGGAGATTTTCGTACAGAACTGGGCCCCCAACGATGGCAGCGTATTCCGTTACACCCCAATTCTGCCAGCCGAGGACGAGAGCTAGGATAATCGAGTAAAGGAGGTATGCGAAAGTGGTGTAAAGAGTCCAGAGAGCCTTGAATCGACGGGCATGCTGGCGGTGAAGGTCAAGTCGGTTCGTTGTCTGTGTTATCTTTGTGGAAAGGGTTGAGAGGGCTTTTTCGAAGGATGCTGGAGAATTGTCTTCGCCCTGCAATCGTGCAATAGTCGTCAGTGCTCCGTCACTGCGCATCAAGGAGGAGACACGGATAACGTACCTTCCAGGGCCACAGGGACACCATGACTGGCGGTTCCTGTCTCGAAAGAAGGGAGCAGTATCGATAGAAGTCGCAGGATACTACCGCAAAGTCATTCTGCGGCAGAAAGAGGGAGGAGACCTCGAATTCCAAGGAAATTCAAAGGTAGAGGGTGATGGATGAGGAAGAAGGTCTGCGTGTGTTTAGAGTGGAGGCTTGACAGGCTGCAATGACGACGGAGAGGAAGTTGATCAGCAGCTTCAGCACGGACCACCCCGTCGAACTGCTGTCCATTCCTCCCAACTGTCAACACTGCCTGCCATTTTGAGCTGGATTTGATATTACGATCTGTCTCCTGAGCCAGAGTATTTATGCGCGGTGCATAGTTTGCCAATGTGTCTTGAGGTTTGAGGTTAAGACTTTGAGCCAGAAGGTTAGGTTCACATACTCGGCATCGAGCGACTACAGGTACGCTGTATCGTGAAGTTGAAGAGACATCTCAAATGAAGACCAATGGCTTTTTGTTCCTATTCAGATTTTTGAGCACTCCACTAGCTGAAGTATCTCTGATAACGGACCCGGTGGAAATCTCGTTGGTCCGGAGCATATAAAGAAACGAGCGCAACATGAAACGTCTAAACTCTGCAAACAAATGCTTCCTAGTACTACAGTGGTATGAGATTATTTTGACATACAAGAGTAAGCTCATCTTGGCTTCGCCAGTCTATAGTAATGTACTGGTTACTAGACTCCAGCACCACGGTGAGGTGTGAGCTTATCGCTGGAGGCCTGGAGGCCATCAGAGATGACGACCAGGCACCTACTTGCGCAGGACTTTTGTCCATAAATTAGTGTAGATGACACATTGCTCAGCGCCATCAAAGGTAATCAGGGCATATTGCAGCGCCTTCAAATATAATCAGGGCAAATTGCAGCGCCTTCGACACTTCTGCAGTGCCTGCCTCAGCCGCTCAAACATCATGGAAAACGACAGGCTCTTAGCCTGACGCTTGAGCAACCTCTGTGTTCGTCCTTGTTTTCAGCAGAGAGTGCGTAGTGGAGGTCGAACTGAGAGAAAGCCTTGTAATATCAAACTCCTGCAGTGAAAAAGTCGTTATCGTCATCGTCAGATGGCTCTGCCATCCATCTGTCTATGACTTCTTTGTTATAGGTCTCTAACTTGTCGACATCGTCTTCTGGGTCTGGGTCCTCTGCGGCCGCAGACAAGGCCACGATCTGAGTCAACTTCCACGACATTTGTAACAGCGTGAAACTGGGCAGGGGGTGAGTGACTGGGTCGCTCGTCTTCAGGAAGAACGTGTCTCCAGATTGAATCCGATGGCCTTCAAAAGTGTAGGAAAATCTGCCCTCAGACTGATCGAGACCCGCGGTCGATAACGGACGTCTTGAAAGATCCACCTTGTCCGTCGGCCCATGGGGCTCGCGAGGCAACCAGTGGAATTTGTACTCCATTTCCCGACCGTCGGAAGACACACGAAGTGGTTTGAACGCACAATATCCGTCCGCCCAGTCCCCATGTACATTGGGGGAGAGACATGTGAGATTTTCTGGGATGCCGTCGGTTGGTTGGTCGGGGTTTGGGAAGATCGCGTTCTTCCATTGGAGGACATCCTCATTGTCAAAGAACAGTGACAACAACTTCCAAAGGTCAGGTATAGACCTTGTGAGATCTGTAGGCTTCTTTTTCTTTAACAAGCAATGGGGGAATATAGGACAAGCTTGGACTCTCTGACGTCCAGTGACTACGCACTTGCCTCCATCGCGTTCTTTAGCGATTTTTCTAGGTGATCTGGAACGGGGAACATCATCAGAGAGGTCCGATCCTCGTGATGAAGATGAACATGATGAGCTAGGATCTTCCGGTGGGTTCTGACGCCACATGCGGGGAAGCGCATAGAATGTGTCGGATAACAGTTCGCATATGCGTGGTGCCGCTCGAGCTTCTTGGACGAAAGTCCGTAATGCTGATAGGTCCGCTACTTGGAGGCAGGCCCAAAACGATGCGGGTACTGCCTGCGTCTCAAGTGCCTGACCAAGTTCCAGCAAAAGAGCTTCCCTGTCATCTGAAGGGGCATCTGCTGGTAGCGGAGAACCATTGTATATCACTGTGGTCGAACGTTGTCTCGCAGGGGATAATTGAGCTGGAGCATTGTCGACATCCATTTGGGTCGAGTKGGTAGACATAGTTCTGTTCCGCACAAAGTTAGAGCTAAGAACGAGAAGTAGATCCTTACCTAGAGAAGGAAGGCTGATAAGACCAAGTCGTAGGTAAGGAGTATTCCGTAAAAGGCAAAGAATGTTTCTCGTTGGCTAAAGAGGATAGATTTTGTGGAGTGGCAGAATAGAATTAGGTATAGATCCTTGTGGGAGTGTGTACCGCGCTAATCCCAAAGCAGACCGAACCCTAATCAATTCAGCTAGGGCAATTCGCAAAATGCCTGAGGTATCTGCAATCATTTGAAGCCAAGGAAGGGGTGTGATACCCATCCCGAGTCACTTGGTGTGCAACACATACCCTCAAATGACTTGCCCAGTGTTGTTGGCCTTGTTCTTAATTGATCTGATGAGAAGTACTTTGTCCTAGAAAATAACATGTATAAGAAAGTTCGCCAGTGCAGCGAACTTTCTTATAGATGACATTATGTATCTTGAATGAGATTTCTCTACGGAGTGCCTCTCTACGGATACAATACAGTATGGATATGAACACTGTAATTCATAAGAACAGCGGTTAATACATATCGACAAAAGCATCACTGCTAAGCCACAATCTCCCGGGGGAAACGACTGACTAGCTTTGTAGTCGCGCATAGGATGCATCGAAGATCTGCACAGCACAGATACCGAATAGAGAGAGGGCTAATTAACGCCCCAAACAAACCACAGAAGAAAATCATCAAATGCATGCAGAGCTATCATTGCCCAACGACATGACATGACATGCTTTTCATCAATCAGTGACACGTGATATGGACGTATTCCGTAGCTGGGTATATGGGAGGCAAAATCAATCAAAATGACAAACAAGAAATCTAGAGAAAGATGGAAAACTCTCTCGAACTTCTGGACCCCTTGTGAAAACAAACCTACAACACTTCCGCCCATGCTTGATGACGACAACTGACAATTCCACAGATGAGACCCGTCGGAACGAGTTGCTGAGGTAAGGTGCCGATGGTGATGCGATGAGACGATAAAAGGACAGGGAAAAAATTGTAGAAGGTCAGAGTTCCCCATGGCGTTTGAACCAGCCTCCCAACTCCCAATGGCCGGGCTGGTAGGTGGCTGCATTACGGATGTCATGGTTCTGAAGTCCGTCAAAGAGAACAMCCAACCGGTTGAAGTTGATGGGTTTCATGATCCACCCGTCAAAGCCGGCTTCAATGTACAGTTGTGCGTCTTTTTCAAGGAGCGATGCTGAGACGGCGAAGACGGGTACGCGGCCATTCTTGCTGGCTTTGTCAGACAGCGGGACTTCTAGTTCTCGCTCGAACTGGCGGATCATTCGGGTGGACTCTATGCCGTCGACAATTGGCATCTGACTGGGTTAGCATGGCTTGAATGCCTACCGAGGAAAAGAAGTTAATTACCTGAATATCCATCAGGACAACGTCGATCTTCGCAGAATCACCGCGAAAGGAGCTCGCACATTCTTCGCCATTTGCTGTGAGGATGACAGCGTGCCCGAGTTTACCTAGTCGTTTCTGCACGATCTTGCTGTTAATAGGGTCGTCCTCGGCAACGAGAACGTGCAGAGTAGTCGGCTCAGCATTGGGGGCAGGTGCTGAGGATAGTTCCGCCGTGCTTGGCAAGCTGGGCAAAGCTTTGGCCGGCGGTGAGGGTGGCCGCTCCACGTCTTCTGGCGGAATGCGTATCGCTGTCATTGGAACTCCAGAGTCGGTAACAGGTTCCTGGCCAGGCGGAGGCGGGGAGACAGGAGGCATCGTCGTGCGTGCCGTGCTCGGAAAGGGGCAAGCTTGTGTCACCGGCCACTGTTGTGGACTCCATTTGTCCTTCAGGTTTGGAAGAGATTGGCTAGACGTTGCATGACTGTTGTCCGCGCTGCCCTGCGTAAGTTCCACCGGCCTGGGACCTCTCCGCTCAGATCCTTCGCTGGTTGTTCGTTGTAGCAGAGGGGACTCCTGCATGGCACTAATCAATCGATCGGCTTCGCTCCTGTTACTTCTGCCGCTGCGAGAGCTATTGTAACTGCCCCTGCTGTGATCGCTGCCCGTACTACGCCTGCGCCCGCCGCTTAAAATGGACTTGCTGTCGACAAGCATGAACTCTTCTTCCGGCCGAATCGGAACTGCCGGTTCCACGGTTTCGGGTGCAGATGGCTCTTCTGGTTTACCAGATGCCGCGTCGTCCGGAACTGGGAAGTTAAGTGAGATCTTGAAACGGCTGCCCCTACCCTCGTCCGACCGAACACTCAACTGGCCGTGCATGTTGCGAACAATGCGAGCTACCAACGCCAGACCCAAACCCAGTACACGTTTATCCTGACCGCCTGAGTCGGGCGAATGTACCTGGTCTTCCGGATCGAACCAACTACTGTCATCTTCTGCCGAAACTTGCTCAAGTTCTTGGAACAAAGCCTCAAGGGTGCTCTGAGACATTCCTGATCCCGTGTCCAAAACGGTCATTTGGACCAGCACGCAACCCGGCCGCGCCTGCTCGGAAGAGCGCCAAATCTCCGTGATCACGCTGCCTGCGGTTGTATGCCGAATCGCATTTGAAATGAGATTGGTGAACACCTGACGAACACGACGTTGGTCGCCAATGACCGCTGCGGGAAGTCCAGGGTGCGCTACCACTTTATAGTCAATCTTCTTACGCTTGGCCTCTCCTTCAAACATATCAGTTGCTTCTCGGAAAGTCACTAGAAGGTCGAATATTTCGTCTTTGATGAGTTTCTGACCCTTTTCGGTGTTTGTCAGATCCAGAAGGTCGTTGATGACATAGATCAGAGATTTGGATGCAGAGTAGGACTTCGTAAGGTTGTCGCGGGTCTCCGTGTCTAAGGAGCCTTCCAAAGCAATCTCCAGATAGTTGATAACAGCATTCAGTGGCGTGCGAACTTCATGGGCTGAGTTTGCGAGCAGGAGCCGCGTCAACTGCGAGTTCTCCATTGCGGCTTCCTTTTGTCGCCACACTTTAATGAACTTGCCATAAACGAGACACAACACAGCTGCCGTCTCAACATCGGACTCGGTCCATTCTCGAGATTGATCGAGGACTGTTTCTCGCCAGGTTTGAAAACTTCTGCGCGGTTCCAGATGGCCATTTTGTGGTTTCTTGTCATATGGGTTTCCGGCCCATTTGATCTCCGTAAGATGTCCTCGACGGAAGAAGACCATGAAATCGGTGCCACCGGGCGACAAAGGCACATAGAGCATGCCGGATACGTGCTTGAATCCAGGCGGATAAAAGAGATCTGGAAAGTCTTTGGTGATGTGATGTGAAGCAACCACAGAATTCATCCGTCGCATCCTGAGGTATTCCAGTAGGGCCAAGATTTCCTGCGAGTGCGTCATCTTTCCCAGAAGCTTCGTCTCATCACGGATTGAGAGAGCACCATAGTCGGCGTCAAAGAGTTTGAGCAGATCGTCCGAAGTAGCGATGATATATCCCGAGGGATTTTGGTCGGTCGGGACGGTATTGATCAGTTTGCGGGCTTGGAGCCGTGATGCGTAAGACAGACGTTCGATATTCCGCGACACAGTGTCGCCAATCAACCGGCACATTTTTCGAACCGGAAAGGAGACTCTCATGCCGTGAGTCCCGTAGGTGTGACATGAGATGAGACCCCACAGCTCGTTGAAGCCACTGATACTGATCGACATCGAAGCACGTACCCCCATATTTGCCAAATATTTGAGGTGAATGGGCGACATTGCACGCAGGTAGGAATGCGTCATGTCTACAGGAGTTTGCAAGTCCTCCAGAGTCCGGCAGACCAATCGCGACGTGACCTGATCGCGATCATACAGCAAGCGGACTTTGTTGATTCGATACAAGTCGCGCGCTTGCTTTGGAATATCAGAGGCTGGAAAGCAGAGTCCTTTGTACAAGTCGACGCTCGCTTTGGGATCAACCAGTTCAGCAACAACAGTTCCGTTCCAGTCGGTATCGAACTGATAGATCAGAACACGATGAAAACCGGTCAATTCTTTCACCAAACCAGTGGCCGTGTTTAACAAGGATTCCAACGACTTGGCACGACCCAATTGATCTTGGATTTGAGATAAAATGCTAAACACTTCCATTGCAGCGGCCTCGCCTCGTCTCCGACGCGCGTTTCGTAGCACTCGCAGGGGTTGACTGATATTGACAGTGCTGTGCTCGAGTTGTTCTGGCGTCGGTTCGACTCCAAGAGTATCGGTCGGTGTCACCGGGGTAGTCAGACCAGAAACACTCAAGGGATTGATCCGGTCGTCCTCCAATTCAAACTCGCAGATGACCAAATTTGAGTCGGCTGGGCTGAGATGGGCGGCGCACCAGAATCGCCGAGGTTTACCAGAAGGGAGCTTCACAGACAAAAGGAAAACCTCGGGGCCATCGACGGAAGGATTGTATCCATCCTCGCGGACGAAATCAAGATGATCCAATAGATTCTCTGTCTGATCTTCATCCAAAATGTCACAGAAGTTTGGTAGTGCAAAGAGACCCTTGGGTGAATATCCAAGGATGACCTCAGAATTCTCGCTGGCTACGCGGACCGCGAACTTCCCGTCACTTTCCTCCCGCAGCACAATCAAACACCCAAAACTCTGCACTGCACCGGGGATGTGAATCGGTTCGTCTTCGCATGCTTGATACGAGTCATTGGCTCTTCCAGTGATGACCATATGACCACCATCGGTCACTACATGACGAAATCGGGCAGTAACAAGACCGTGGTCGGGATCGACTTCTGGATCCTGGGTCTTGGTCAGAGCAGAACCCGGAACCGGCGCGTGACTGAGGCCGTGAGGATCGGGCGATGAACGTGCAGCATCCGGTGCTGGCGGGGAGGGCTCAGTAGCGGTAGAATCGCCTGTACTTGTTTTCGTTTGCGTTCGCATCTTATCCCAGGTCTCGGCATCGATGATAGACCATTCTCGCGCTCCGGTGGCGGGTGAGCTCAAACTACTCTGCGTCTGCTGTTCCGACTGAGAGACCGTTGACGGATCAACGGAGACGACCGACCGGATCGGGTACACTCGGTCTGCGCTCTCGAAGCTTGTGGTACGCCCCGGGCCTGAGTTCGTTGTGTGAGTGACGGCGCCTTCCTCTCCTACAGCTCCTGGCGTTGTTTCGGCGGGGTCCCCATCAGTCTTCTGCCTCGTCGGAGAGGAGGCGTTGGCTCTCGACGCCATGCTGGACGACAACTCAAAAACGAAACGCGGCGACCGACGTGACTATACCATCATTTGGCGAATGGGTTGGTTTGGTTGGCAAGACCCCAATCACGTCGAACTCGGTTTCACATCCACTTCGTGAATCCAGAGCGGTTCCTGCACCTAGTCACAGTATCTGCCTTTGAGACTAATCTGGCACGAAAAGCAGCCAGAAAATGCCGATGCGGTGGATGCCGGGAGCGAATTGTGGAAAGGGTAAGAAAAATCGCAGTCGTAGGCCCGGCTGAATGCGGGGCAGGTGGGAGAAGCTCTGAACATGACAGAAAGAAACAGTTAGCGACGGTTAACAGAGTAGGTGGGTGAGATAGCCGTACCAATACGAACAAGATCCGAGTAGAGGCATATATTGTACGACGCAACCAAAAACTTCAAAGAGGGCTCCAATGCGTTGCGTATTGCGGGCAACTGCCCCAGTGTCCCTCCATCGAACCAAGCTGATGGGATTGCTTAGTCGATACACATTCGCAGTGGCAGATGGACTAATGAAAACCCATAGTCATGAAAATCAAGGTCATAGCACTCCGTATGGAGCTGAATTCTGTTGCCAACTTGCCAGGACCCATTGTCCGTACGACAGTTGAGAGTGGAGAGATCCCACTTTTAGCAGCTCCATCTCATCTAAATTCTCGGACCCGCGGAGCTCGGCTATCCAATGATCGCGCTGGAGCCTTCCTCTGGCGGTCAATGCCTGAGGCGCCACTTTTGCCTAGACTCGATCTCGCCAATTACATTCTATGAATAACGCCTCGGTAGCCAGGTAGAGACGTGCCTGAGGTGTCTGCCATCTATCCCCGAGCGAGATTCGAAGCCAAGAAAGGGGTCTGATGAGCGCCTCAGGCGCCCCTTGAGTCACTTGGGGCGCAGCACTCCCAGCAAATGACTCGTTCCTGCGTCGTTGCCCTGCATCTCAACTTGACTCCTACATTCTCCTGCAGATACTCCGTCCTATAAGCAGTATGCATCATCGAAATCGCCAGTGCGGCAAACTTTCTTACGGATGACATCATGTATCCGGGCGGAACTTCTACGTTCCTTTCTAGGGATACACTAACGGACATGAGACACTGGGATTGATAAGAACGGCGCCAAAGACATATAGATGATAGTCATTGCTAAGCCACAGTCTCGCAGCCACTAGACTAGCCTTTGTCTATATTTAATACTGAACGCCAAATCAACCCGTTGACTTCGCCTCCCCATACGCCGACTCCCGCTGCAATCGCGCCGCTTGGTCCTGCACCGGCCGAGCATCCATGTACGTCCGCATCTCGATCGCGACAAACCCTCCCTTACTCTCGTCATCGCCGTCAGACTGAGAGCCTGCCCTCTCCAGCTCGAGAACGTTAAACTCTCTCACCCGCACCTCGAACTCATCCGGGTCATTACGGAAGACGGTGCCGCTCGTCGCCTCGAACATCACCGTCCGGGTCCCGGTACCGTTCCCCGTATCCGGTCGTGCGATATCCCACGCCTTGTGTACGTCGTGGTGGAAGTACTGGATATGTCGCTGGCGGACGTTCAGGAGGCCGACTACGTCTGTGCCTCTGTTTGGAGGACCGCTGCCGGCGAAGACTCGGGCGTCGGGGTGGATGAAGGGGGAGACGGGGTTTGCGTTTGGATCGAGGGAGTCCAGGGCTGGGAGGAAGTGTTTGAGGAACTGGAGGCCTGGGGGTGCGGTCGAGGGGATTGACTCGTAGGGTCCTTCGTGGGTGTAGACTTGCTGCATGATTGATGTAGGTTGGTCGTAGGGTTGGTCGTAGGGTTTGTCTAGTTACTGACAAGGTGTGTAGATGTGGTGGCTACGGAGTGCCACCACTGTGGCGTTGCAAAGTTGCATCACGGCTCTACGGTAGGTGACCGCAGGAACAAAATAACGTGTTCATGAATTATGGGTACAGGACCCGTATCTGGCTCATATCTACAAAGTTGGCAACGATATACAGTAAGATACATCTGCGAGGCAATGTACGTGATGTGCCAAGGGTATGCTTCCCAAGTCGTGTCCAAATCTTTTCACAGACTGTGCAGTGGACAGTACAATAGATGGTACAAGATGAGGAATTATGGCTGGAAGTGTGCAGGTGCGTATTTGCCGAAATCGTACATGACGGCCAAGCTCGACGGCCAAGATCGACGGCAAAGCTTCATACCAATGGAATCGGCCCGGTGCAGGCGACTGCTTGAAGTCTCAGTCGGGCTCAACCAGTAGTGATGGCTGGCGATCGATACCAAAAATCCAGAATCTGGATGTACTGGAAGAGGACACAGTCCTACCCTGATTGCAAGGTTGAGGCACATTTAGTGCGTATTTTCGAATGGTTGATAACATCAAGTGCAGTGCAGTGTCATGGAGGTTGGGTATGTTCAAAGTGTCGACTGTTTCCGTCGTCTCGAACAAGGCTATCAAGTGAGATTGTATCCCATCCGCGTGTAGAGGTTCGTTGATTGACCGGCGCCGCGTGTGTGACATCGCCAGTGATTTGAGATGGGTCGACAAAGGTGGGATACTCGTCGATGTCGGTGGTACTCGAGACCTGAGGAGCATGGACGAGAGAGACTAGCTTCCTCAGTACACCAAATTCGAGCTTGAGCTTGACACTGTATACCGCCGCCTTGATCGTCACCTGAAGGGTGTAGAGACCGAGATACTCCAAGACCAGAAGAGCCACGTCCATAAGCACCATGACAAGGTTGATCGCAATCAACTCGTACATGATCTTGTTCCGGTCCGGTGCTTTGTCCGGCCGCAGCCGAAGCAACCTGACGGTCTCCACGATATAGATTCCAGAAATGAATATTTCCTGGGCTGCGAACCAGGAAACTTGTATTCGCTCCACAACATTGTATCCTTCGATAACGGGCCGAGTGCCGACGTAGACGGTCAGATAGTTGAGAACGGTCGTTGGAATCAGCAGGACGATGGAGTCAATAATGATAAGGTAAAGCACGCGCCGAAGAAGTTTCTGATTCTGTACCACCAGATGAAGTCGAGAGTACAACACAAACGACTGGCCGGGCACCATGAAATAAAAACCAATAGTGGCAATGGAGATGGCGAGGCCAATGGGCCCAACACGGAAGAACTGCAGCAGGTGACCAACAGCATGGGGAATGACCCCAAGTACGGCCGAAAGTAAAAGACTCCAAAAGTAGAGGCCGCTGTAGCGATGGAACGTAAGGAAAATGAGAATCACGAGTTCAATGGCATTGTAAAGAGCGATCGAGTTGAACACCACCACCAAAATGCGAATGGCCAGACTGCGAATCTCAGGGTTGGCCCCCACACCCTCAGGAAGCTCAGTTATGGAGTTCAACATGGTGAGACGAGAGCCGCGTTCGTAAAGAGCGTTGGAACACACGTTGCTGAGAAGGAGCGACGAGAAAAACGACCCGGCTAAGAATGTCACGGCAAATGAGGCGACGATATCGAGGAAAGGGAAAGGTGTTTCGCCAGAATTTCGGATATCACAAGTTGGTTTACAATCGTCAGGTAGAGCGCCATAGTATTTCCAGAGCCACCCTCTTCAGATCGAATCTCGCAATTGTCCTGTTTGTCATAACCAGGTGGCTGATGGCCTTGTTTCGACGATCACTGCTCGCACTTGCATGTCCTGTGGTGACCGATGCCGGAGAAGACTGCAAGTCGAAGAGAGCCCTCAATTGACCAACCGATCGAACTGCCAGGGAAAGATGCCGCGAAGCCTAGGTTTCCTGGCTATGGGAATGGCTTTCCAAATTGCCGAATAACGGGGATAACGCGGTGGCGGCGGGATCCCCTCCTCCGAAGACCGATGAAGAGCGGATGTAGAACAATAAAGGGACACTGGCTGGTGAGGGAAAGAAAATAAATAAGCACAAGGGAATGAATGGAGAAGTTCAGGAAATGAGAAGGAGAAGGAAGTTAAAGGAACGAACGCATGGGCCGCGTGGGGTCTGGGGTTCGAGAGCCAATTTTTTTCGTGCTTTCTCGCCCTTGAGGCGATTCGATCATTTCCCATCGAGACCCGAAAAGTTATGGGGAAGAATGGGATGGCGGGCTGGCACTAAACCTGATAAGGCATAATGAATGCCTTATCAAGCTAGCCTGAGGCAGCAAAAGCCCACATAGCGAGGTCGGTGAATCGTTGAAGAGAACCCCGAATGGCCCGCTATTAACCTGGCGACTGGAAGATGCGATCGAATGGAAAGTTCGCTTTCATCTGTCATCATCATCGTGCTGTTCGTTGATTTGCCTTCATTGGTATGGTATTCTGGTCGTCGGTTCCATGGTGGCGGGCGCCACAGTTATGGGGTCCAGATATTGTGGCCTTTGCGCAATCCACGGTTCCAGTCATTTTGCTGTGGAAACGCGGTTGTTGATTGATCAAAAGGCAGCAGCAAAGTTTTGAACCACGTTCAGAAGTGCCTCAAAAATGTCGACAGAATTAGACGCTTCCCATTCGCCGGAGATGTCGAGAGCAAGACTGCTGCCATTAACGTGGCCTCTCAGGAAGTGGCTCGAGTCAGGTGACCTGCGAGGAGATACACATACGGATCTGTTTTGTGGGTGACCTGTTTGGGAAAGTGGTTGTCTGATGCCGCCTTGACTTTGTGATTGGCAGCCTCAGAATCTAAAACAGGTACTCCACTTGGTAAAGTGTCCACTTTTCTCGGGTTCTTTGCCTAGTTCGGTGACGGTGACCCCGTACCAACAGTCTGTCGGCCCCGAAGCATAGGTATCTAGATAAATGTTGATACTAAACGGCATCGCGGTTAGTTGGGAAGTGTAAGCGATGCATTTTCTTATTACGATTCGTTTTCTATTATGACCGGTGAGACAATTATGATCCTTGATTCACGTCAGAAGCACCATGTATCTACGGCTACCCAGCTCGCAAGATCTTCCCTTGATTGCAGACGTGGCTGCACAAGCTATGCTTGAAGATGAGCTTTTCGCATACCTCGGCCTCGGGCGGAAAGAGTATCATGCCGACTATCGCTAGAGCTTCCTGCGCAGATTGCGCTCCAAATTTCTGTCTCCGGGCTGGCTGACCATCGTTGCCGTCGAGGATGTCCTACTGGTCGCGGATTGGGCCGAGCTCTCACCATTAATTATGGCATACGCTTCCTGGGGACGCATTGAGGCGCAAGCGGAGAAGACTAGGAGGCAATGGAAGAAAGCGATCGGAGTGGAATGCAATGGCAAACAATGCAAGTCTTCCAAATTTAACTTTCAGCGCGTTAGGGTATCTCTGTACAGATCACGCTTCCAAAGAAGTCATCCTCGCTGCTGGCGCACTTGGTACCCCGAAGATCTTGATGCATTCTGGAATCGGCCCTGCCGGTCAACTTGAAAATTTCCAGATATCAGTTGTCGAGCACCTTCCATCAGGGGGTCAAGGTCTTGAAGATCATCTTTATGTTCCTCTCTGCTTCCAACGGAAGCCAGAAACGAATGATCGAAATGCCTTCTTCGGCGACAATGCCGCCATGGACCGAGTCATGGCGCAGTGGATGAAGGACGGGACCGGGCCATGGACACGCTACTCGTGTCAGGTCGCAGCTGGCTTCTTCAAATCAGACAATCTCCTCGCGTCGGCAGAATTTCAAGCGCTTCCGCCATCTGTTCAAGACTTTCTGAAGCGGGAGACGATGCCACACTACGAGTTCTTGACTCATTTCTCTATGCACTTCGTCTTTCTTGGGGTTGTTAAAGACTCCAGCTATGTCTGCCTGGGATTGTTTCTCCTGAACGAACAATCCAGCGGCGAAGTCCGCCTCCAGTCGTCGAACCCAGACGACCCGCCGTTTTTTGATCCCAAGTACCGTTCCCATCCCTTTGATCGCCGCGCTTGTATCGAGATTCTTCGTGACGCACTCCAAGTGACCAAGCACGAGTCATTCCTGAAGGACACCGTGGCCCCAATGGTTGTGCCGGCTTCCGAATCCGACGATGACCTTGTCGAGTTCTGGAAGAACAACCTCAGTTCAGTCTGGCACATGTCGGGGACACTCAAGATGGGCAAACCTGGTGACCCAGGCGCGGCAGTGGACAGCCGATTCCGCGTGTTCGGCATCGAGAATTTGCGCGTGGCGGACATGAGCGTTGTGCCAGTTCCGCTGAACACCCACTTGCAGGTTCCCGCGTACATGATCGGTATGACTTGCGCAGAGGTGTTGATCGAGGAATATGATCTTAATAGTGTAAAGTAGTAGTTTCATAGAGGCGGGTGTATACCTGCTTGATAATAGACACTAGATAGTATTTGTCTAATTCATAACTTTGATAGTAACTCAATACATGCCTGACCGTGTGTTACCTGTATAGGGAATCATAACGCTAAATTCAACCACTTAAGATGCCAATCAATTAGTTCTGCTTATCAGCAGCCATGGCCTCCACATCCACTGAACGAGGCGTTGCCGTGCCTGGCTTGCGCATCCCAGTGAGGGTAACCATCTCGCCACTCAAGAGGTACATGTACCAGTAGTATGTGCCTGGTTCGGTCAGCCGCTGTCCCTCAACTTGCAAGAGGTGCACTTACCAACAAACAATCCGCCTCCAATAATATTCCCCAGCAGCGTCGGAATGATCCCCTTCCAGATGTACAGCCCCACCGTGATCTTGGGCGCATCCAGCCAGATCGCCATCGGGATGAAGGTCATATTGGCGACGACGTGGTCAAAGCCTAGCGAGACGAAGGCAAAGGTCGGGAACCAGATACCTACCAGCTTAGAGGCGAGATCCCGGCCCTGTACACCCAGGAAGCAAGCCAGACAGACAAGCCAGTTGCAGCCGATACCGCGGAGGAAGATATGGTGGAAGTCCGGGGTGAGTTGTTTCTTAGTGGCGAAGGCGATGACTTCGGATTTGTAGGGGTCGGCAGCGAAGATGTTGCCATCTTGAGAAAGATGTCAGACCTGGATAGATGTCAAGGGATTGAGATGCATGCTTACAGCCGAAGATGATGGCGACGACGAAGAGGGATCCAGCTAGGTTGCCCCAGAAGGTCACGAACCAGTGGAGCAGCATCTTGTACCAGGGCAGTTTGCGTTGGAGTGCGGCAACAGTGGTGAACTACACAGGTTAGGCATATTTGCAGAGTAGCAGTCTGAAAAGCATACCATGAAAGAACCAGTGCAGAGGTCCGCTCCTGTTAAGACGATCATACACAAGCCATAAGGGAAGACAAGGGCGGATATCGTGCGAATCAAGCCGGGCGCATTTTCCTGAAACCATGCCGTTGTATTGGTACTCAGGACCGTCCCACAGGCAAATGCAAGCAGACAACCGGCAGAAAAGGCACTGAAGAAGACCTTGTCGAGGCGCATATTGCCCTTGCTTACTCCAGCAACGGCCACGAACTGGGCCACATCGGCTGGAGCGTGGGCGTCAATGCTGACTGTCGTCATGATGGTAAGGGGCCTTGGGTTAAGGGTATGCTAATTGTGTTGGCCGCTTCTGAATCACAGCTAGCTTAGATTTCTAGTTTGTTTGACTTGACGAACAAAACAAGGAGAGGGATGATTCATATATTCTCTACGGGATACACGGCCCCGGAATCAATCGGACGCCATGGCCCATGCCCTGTTCCTTATCTCAGATCTGCACCGGAATATTGGGTCTGGAAGTGAATCATCAGGTCTTCTAATGGGTACGTACAGTGATGATAGTATGCCTAAGCGGCACAATAAAGTTCCTCCACCCGACGCACCTACCCAAGCCAGCCGTGATCCACGATCCACATTTTGAGATTTCTGGGAAAGTTGTGGAATAAGATCAGCCCTTGACTGACCGAATACCCCATCATTTCCCCCTTGGGATGATAAGAAGAAGTATGGTTTACTGCATTCGGCAATTGGAGCAATGAGTTAGGGCAGCCGCTCCGATTAGGTTTATGCCCACCGCACCAATGGTCTTGCTCCGTCTTATCTGCTAAGGAGAGATAAGAGAAGACCGTGTGCTGTTGTGTTTCTCCGCGGACTCAAATTGTGGCCATGATAAGGTAAAGGTAGGAGCTGATAGTGATCGACCAGCGAACCTCTTATGACTCGAACTCGAACCCTTCACTGAATTTTGGCAAATCTTAACTCGGCCCCGTCCCGGATCTGCAGTCGACCTTATCTATAGCTTTCAAGCCAATAGCTTTGCTCCTGGAGGGCTATTTCTCAAACTTGAGTTCTCGCATGGACAGCCACAATGTCGGGTCGCAATCGACAAGTCTGTGTACTTTATACCCTTCAATCTAACGACCAAATGAATACTAAAACACAATGGAGCTGCAATAACGCCAGGCTGGTTTGTAGCCACCGAAGGCGTCTGAACTACCATCCTAACTTAGTCGCAATAGTAGTCTAATAATATGTTCGACAGGGGGTACCTCGTACCGGCACGGCGCTGGAGAAGGAGCATCAAGCAGCTACGTAGTTATTGACTGCTGCACGGCCTGTGCTCAACCCCCGCGGTTTTACCGGCTAAACTACGGAGTACTACGAGTAGTTCCTAGGCGTAGGAACTACAGCGACAACCCCAGCACGAGACTCCCTGATGCTCTGATATCCCCAGACCAGACAGCGACAAGAGAGCAAAATACTTTCACTCGAGCAGTAATGGCCTCTATGCACCGGTGTTCTTCGCCCTCGCGTAGACGAGGCCGCTGATGAACCCAAGCACAATGGCAGATACGCTCCCGAATGTGACGGGAGCCGCGAAGAAGACGATGCCTGCAACAGCCAGGGGAAGCTTGTTCAGAGCGCCCACCATGGCGTAGGTGGTAGACGACGTGGCTCGAATGCACCAGGCCGTGCAGTACGAGATGAAGACGGCGGCCACGCCAGAGTAGAGGATTCCGATAAACAAGCTTTGTCGCGACTCGGCAGGGAAGTTCCTCTGTAGATTTTCGGAAGACCAGTCTTCGGCGAGCACGGAAGCAAGCAGCAAAATGGGGATGCTGAGCAGATTGTTGTAGAACATGACTAAATCAGCGCGCCGTCAGTGACGATGCTTCGCCTACTAGCCCAATACACGCACCGTCCCAGTTGTCAAAATTCGTCTTCTTGATTACCCTGCGCATGCCCAGTGCGTACGAGGCAGAGAAGATTACGTTCGTCCCCATCCAAGCGTAACCGGCGTTGAGAGCCGACAGAGCCGCGGCTCTCGAGTCAGAGCTGGCCCCTACCGTAGCGGTTGTCGCGTTCCGGACGTCGGCCCAGGCTGCCACGACGGAGCTGAGCACCATCAAGCCGAAAGACAGCAGGGCGAGAGGCTTCACGCCGCCTCCGACCATGAAAACTTCGGCGTACGCAATGACGATGATTGTCAAGTTCTTGAAGATGGTATAAACGGGAACGGAGAGGAATTGCAGCGCTTTGTTGCCAGTATAGATCATTCCGACCAGCAGCAGGGAAATCGGCAGCCCTGCGATTGAGTTTAGTTGGCGTTTGCATGCGACGGGCCCTAAGCGGAAGCCTCCTACACGTTTGGGCCTTCTTCAAATCAAATAGGGCGAGGTTCTGGATGAGTCCTGTCTTCTTGCAGGCCAATATCGCCACGGTGCCAATGAAAGACTTGTCAGGTTAGGGTTCATCTTGTTCGAGAGATGCCGAATAAAAAGAACAGGAAAGAAAAACCCACCTGCATGGCGAGATAGAGAAAGCTCAAATTCCAGCTGGCGCCAGAAACGACGTACTTGTTCACCAGGGTCATGCTGATGGAGGACAGGCAGTAGGCGAGCACAGCAGCACTGGCATTATTTCCAATAGTCGAGGCAAAGCTCGACACGGATCCAGAGATGTCACCATCACGCTGTGACCGACGCTCGTAGACGGGAAGCAATTCGTCCTTGCTGACGCCGTTTCGCGCACTCGCCATGGCGTGTGCAGGGGAGGGACAAAGTCGTCAGCCGGTCGCAAGGTCACTGCGAAATGGGGATAGCGAGGAGGAGGCGGGATAAAATGTCGGACAGGGTAAGAAAGGACGAAGGGAGATGCAAAAAGTGAATTGAATCTGACAATGATTTCACAATTCATGCAGGGGCGGATGGAGATCAAGCTGACCTACGGCCCATGCAGAGTTGGCTAACCGATTTAGGCTTCTAGATAGTCAGCTCGACGTTCAGAGAGTTAACTACATATACTAGTAACAGATCTTGGTTGGGAGGATTCGAAATTGTTGTTGTCAGAAGAATGTCTTACCTATTCTTAGAAATGTACCATTACGGGTAATCTACACTCGGCCCCATAAGTTTCTGTGCCGCAATGTGTCTCACACACGCACGCCTCTACAAGAAATTGGCCCTAATAAGGGTGTGGAGATGAGCTAAGACCATATTATCGCGGAATTATTAAAGGTTTTGAATGTTAGGGGGCATGGATCTTGTCATATCAGTCAAACCCTTGAAATTCCGCGATCCACAGTCTAGTATACCCTCTAGAATCCCCTTTGTGAGCAAGGGTTGCGCCTTGCTCACTCTGGCTGGCCTACTAGGCTATCTAGCAGAGATACACAATTAAGCGTGATTCATACCAATCTATTTATATCTTATAAAGATATCCGTGAAAAGACAGGAGTGAATGTGTTAATAGCACCATCCTCCATTGACCGGGTACCTGCAGCGGCCAGCAGCTTACGAGTAATAAGATTACCCTACAGGAAACGCATACGGGAACATTAAATATCGTGCTATTACCAATCGATAATCCCACATGCACATAAGCCCATTATAACCATAACTCGTAGACATCTAGTAGATATACCGGAAATGCAAGTTCTCCTGGTCCGTGCGGTCCTCAAAGGCATGGGCGAGATTGTTCTCCGCGGACAAGCCACTCTCCGCCAGCACGCGGGCCTTCCTCTTGTTCTGGAGGACGAGCCAGAAGCGCAGGAAGATGATGGCGATGGTCAGGCAGACGTAGCAGCCCAGGTGGACGCCGAAGGCGATGAAGTAGCGGGGGGCGTCTCTGTCGAGGAAGACTTGGGGGCCTGGATGTTTCGTTAGTTTGGTCTACCTTTTTTTGTAAGGTAGGAGGTTGGGTTAGGTGGCTTACCGATGGAGTTGCCGACGGCCCAGGAGACAAAGGTGGCTGCTACGACGGTGGATTTCTTGGTGGCGCCGGCGATGTTGCGGGAGATCATGGAGAGACAGAGGGTCTGGGCGGACCAGAAGGAGAGGGTGATGTAGTAGCTGATCAGGAGGCCGACCTTGGTGCCCATGTTCTTGTTCTCGACAGTCATGAGGACGATGGTTCCGACGTAGGATCTAGGCCATGGTGTCAACGGACGGTACGCCAGGAGGGCATTGAACTAGACTTACGGAATGACAAAGGCCAGCATGACAAGCAGGTTCTGTCCGGTCTTCTTGACCAGCCAGGCGGAGCTCAGCAGGACGATAATGATATAAAAGCCCAGCACCATGGCGAGCAGCTGCGTCTGCAGCACGGAGAACTTGAAGCCGCTGATGATGATGTTGGCGAACGCACCCAGACCGCTGGTCGGCAGGGTGGTGAAGATCTGGATGGCGCAGTAGCAGTACATCTGGGGGTCGCGGAAGGCCTCCCACATCTGGTAGGCGCGGAACTTCTTGTTCTGCATACCGGTCTGGTTGGCACGGACTCGCTCGACCATCAGGTGCTTGTCCTCCTCGTTGAAGCACTTGGCGCGCATGGGCGAGTCGGGCATCCAGAAGATGACGAAAAGACCCCACAGCACGGAGATGACGCCGTAGGTGATGAACAGGGCCTGCCAGGAGTGGATGGCCTTGTCCTTGCCGATTAGGCTGAAGCAGTATGCGAGCAGACCGCCGACGATCTGTTGACCACCGTTCATCATGTACCTGATGATTGTGAGCAGTATTCATGGTAAAGTTGCGTGGTCGACCTACCAGTAGGTCACGGTCGCCGCCTGCTCCTCTCTCTTGTACCACATACTGGACAGCAAGACGAAGGTCGGCTGGCAGCAGGCCTCAAAAATACCCAGCAGTGTACGCAAGACGACCATGTGCGTGAAGCTCGTGCAAGCAGCATGCAGAGCCAGCACGGTACCCCAGAGACAAATGTTGATGCCCAGGTACTTGGCAATAGGGACACGTTGGATAATCCAGTTGGTCGGGTATTCGACAATCAAGACGGCGATGTAGATACAGGTCGTCAACCAGGAGTACTAGAGTGACCGCCATTAGCGCCTGTTTCCGTCATATAAGGTAGCCAGCGAGAAGAAAGAGGGGCAGGCACCTTCTGGCCATTCTGCAGATGCAGATCGGTACGGATGCCCATGATAGAGGCAAAAGACAAGGTACCCTTATCCAGAGCCTGGAGAAAGTACGTGAATATCATGATTATGAGCACACGGCGATCGATCATGCGTCTCAAACGCTTGCTGGTAGCTTCGTCGACATCGACCTGTCCGCGAGCCACATACTCCTGGAGATCCTTGTCCATCCGCGAGAAGTCGGCCTCATCCTTGGTAAGCCCGTCAGACAACACTCGTTCGACATGGTCGATGTCCTTGGGCTGCTTCTGGTCATCTCCAGCTCCTGGTGAGCTGGAAGCCACCGGGCTCGAGACAATTTTTTCTGCCATGACGGTGGAATCAAGCTTATGGAATGTGACAGTCGAAGAAGAAACGAAAGCTTGTAAGCGGTTCCAACAGAAACACAGCAGCACAGGGGKAGGTCCGACCGAGACGAAAGACAACGGGGAGCTCTGGACTTTTTATCGAGAAAAAGCAGCCAGGCTTGTCGAGTCTCAGACAGACAGCCAATTCGAGTGATCATTACCCCGGTCGCAATGGAAATCGACTGTGCGCATGCTTTCCTGGCTGGCTTGACTCTCTTCCCCGGCTTTCTTGGCAACGCCTCCCCATGGGACAAATGACTGGAGATACCTGGATCTGAGAGGTGGGCGGGGTGGAATGGCCCGAGAGCACTGGCATGGTCAACCACTCAACAGCTCCTGTGCGTAACCGCTTTGGACACGGCCAATCACTTCGCTTCTCGATGGGAATTGGCTCCCGCTTGGCGTTGGGTTTCGGTGTGTCGATGGCCCGAAGGCTGCTGTGTCCCACGCGGAGAAATCCCCCCATTTCTTCCGCGTATCACCAGTGGCCGGTTCCACCCCGCATGATTTATAGCCAGATGCAGCGAGTCAGCCATTATTATTCTAGGGAAGGTGAAATAAAGAAAGACCGCTTGCTCATTGACCACTGCTGCATAAACAAATAAACGAGAATGACGTCCAACAGACCCTCGCAGACCGAGGTCCATCAGACCGTCAAGCAGCTCATCACCAACCTGGTCAACATCAAAGACGCCACAGGAAAGTTCCTGCTGCGGCTACAGGATGGTCGGGTCATTGACACCAAATCCTGGCACGGGTGGGAGTGGACGCATGGTATCGGGCTGTACGGCATCTGGAAGTACTATGAGATGACGGGCGATGAGTCCCTCCTGCGCATCATTGAAGATTGGTTTGCGGCGCGGTTCGCTGAGGGCGGCACCACCAAGAACATCAACACTATGGCTGTCTTCCTGACGCTGGCCTACGTCTACGAGAAGACGGGCAACGTGACCTACCTGCCCTGGTTGGATGCCTGGGCCGAATGGGCCATGTACGAGTTGCCTCGCACGCGGTACGGCGGCATGCAGCACGCGACCTACCTGACCGAGAACTACCAGCAGCTGTGGGACGACACGCTGATGATGACCGTCCTGCCGCTGGCCAAGATCGGCAAGCTCCTGAACCGTCCCGAGTACATTGCCGAGGCCAAGCGGCAGTTTCTCGTTCACATCAAGTACCTCTTCGACACCCAAACGGGACTCTGGTTCCACGGTTGGACCTTCGAGGAGGGAGGGCACAACTTTGCGCGCGCACGCTGGGCCCGCGGCAACAGCTGGGTCACCATCGTCATCCCCGAGATTATCGAGCTGCTCGACCTCGAGCCGACGGATCCGATCCGCATCCACCTCATCGATACGCTCGAGGCCCAGTGCGAGGCCCTGCAGCGGCTCCAGGAGAGCGAGACCGGCTTCTGGCATACCCTCCTCGACCATCCGGACTCGTACGTCGAAGCGTCTGCAACCGCCGGGTTTGCGTACGGCATCTTGAAAGCCGTCCGCAAGCGATACATCGGCGGGCAGTATCGTCCCGTCGCGGAGAAAGCGATTGCAGCAGTGATGAGCGCGGTGGACGAGCATGGCGAGCTCCAGAATACCAGCTTCGGCACGGGAATGGGTGATTGCTTGCAGTTCTACAAGGACATTCCGCTGACGGCAATGCCATACGGGCAAGCGATGGCAATTATGGCGTTGGGAGAATACCTGCGGACATGTTTATAAGTTCAGTTCGTTTTGTTATCTTATGATGAGCCACATTGATAGATTGGTTGCCGGAGTTGGCTTGCTATATAGTTCTCTACGGAGAAATGCATGTGTCAGTCGCATGATTTGGTAAAAGAGGAAACATCTTGAGAATTTCGTTCACCGTGATAGGTAGAGGATTCCTTGACTGAGCGCAGTTCCTCATCGATGGAGACATCATACGGGCAGTTGCAGGTGCAGATTCTCTGCCGGTCGATCGTAAAGACCAATTGACTGGAAATACCACGGTTTTATCGAGTCACTGTCCATGAGAGCGAAGGCATGTATATTAAAGCTGAGCTCAGGTGGTGGCACTGGGATCAGCCAGCGGGGCAGGACAAGATTCCGAATAGCTTCAGGAACAACGGAAATGGTAAGACGAACTATGCAACCCCAGAACAGTTCAACTGATCGAACGATTGGTATAGGATTGAGATCTTGCAGACTCATTCAGCGACCAAAAGGTGTCGGAACAACTCCACTCGATATGTCGGAGCCTGTAGCGGCACCCAAAGAAGCAGATGACTACTGCATCAGTTGGACAGTGACATTCACCTCACAAAGATGCGAACAAGCAGACTTTTCGACTCGGCGAAAAATGAAACGGACTTGGTCATCACTAAGCTCAGGATCTTTTCCCACCACCCACGGTGGTTGCGCCATGAATGCTTGATGGCAAACATGGCCGCCAGGCATGAGAGAAAGGGTATCGAAGAGTCAATTCCTTTCATGACACATAATAGTCGACAAAGATTTGTTTGCATCTACTCCGGCCAATCTTACTGCTAGACGTGGCATTGTCGGTCATCTGCACTGAGGAGCCACCACCTACCTGAAGTTTTCAGTCAGTGTCTGAGAGATGTGTGGAGGAAGCTAATTTAGGATCGGATTTAAAGCATGTCAAAGGATATCTGAGTTTGTCCGCTGTCAACGAGTCTTTGTGTGCTTTGCGCAATGGTTTTCTTTGTTCCATCGAATGCCGCCAGGTTGTCAATACGCGGATCCTATTGTTGATTGAGCTGAATAGGAAAGAGAATTATGACATCCAATCGAACGCAAGTGGTTTGATTGAATGATGCCAGGCAGTCGACAATAGTTGCTTCCATTCTTGAATATAGACGGGAGAGGCTTTGCAACGGCAGCATAAATAGCATCCCCTCGAATACTCCTGGCTTGACACATTCTCTCTGCCTGCTCCTGAGATCATTCAATATTTAAACAACATGACGGATCAGCTGAAGAGAAGGCGCGCAGCGGTTAGTGGGCCGACAGGATCAGACAGGAAGAAACCCCGGCGTACAAAGCCCCAAAACAGTGACTCGGACGAGCCCATTGTGGTAAGTACCTCTACCAATAACACCTCCGAATCATTCTGACATGACAGCAGCTCGACCAGATCCCCAGTCACCCGCCATCTCCAGCTCTGCCGAGATCGACCCGTGCCGCCGCTCCAGCCCCGGCTGCTCGCCGCGCCGCTCCCCCACTGATCTCCACCGGATACCCGCCCTGTCTTCGGTGCGTCAAGAAATGGACCGAGGACGACTCGACCATGTGCCACCGCGACTCTGCCCTCGGCAAGTGTCGTTCGTGCAGCCGAGCTGGCGCGAAATGCAGCGCGCTTCCGGATAACCTTTACGGTCCGCTCTCCGCGGCGCAGAAACTCACTGGTCATGCGCGACGGAGAGCATGCGCTGGGATCAAGAATGCTCTGGAGGCGTATGAGCGCAAGAATGAAGAGGAAACACCTACCAAGGAAAATGCTGGATCTGGATCGTCGGCACAGGAGAGGGGCGAGATGTTGAAGGCGATTCGGTCGTTGAATAAGAATGTGTTTCGGTTGATGAATACCATTCGGGAAGTTCGTGGGATGGAGCTCATCTCTGACGATGAGATTTGATTTGAATCCAGAGTTGTGGAGATGTTGTCAGGCCATCAATTATTTACGTAACGTGTCATTATCGTCGGTGTCGATTCGATTCGATTCTATGGCGGCAGTTGGCCCATCGAGCATCGTCATTGGCTTCAAGATCTAAAGCGCTGCCGCTTACGCATCATCAGTGTCGTATTGGACCCCAAGTTGATTATAAATCACCTCGCTACAACAACTATAAAACTGTACACCAGGTCAGACAATAGTCAACTTATGCCAATCAACAAAATTTAAGAACGGCCATGACGCTCAAATATCTCATCACCGGAGCCACGGGCGGCCTCGGCAAAGAGGTCCTCGCCTACTTCGAAGCCAACCGTCCCTCATCAGAATACGCGGCCGCCTCGTCGCGCGAGTCGAATCGAAAACAATTCGAAGATCGAGGAATTGCATTTCGCCATGTAGACTACGATGACCCGCGCACGCTGGACGCAGCCTTTCAGGGCGTCGAGAACCTCTTCTTTGTTAGTACCAATGTCTTCGACAATGCGAGACGTATCAAGCAGCATCAGAACTTCGTGGAGGCTGCTAAGAGAGCGGGCGTCAAGCATGTACGTGTCTTTGCAATTACGTATAGAAGATACCGTCGCTTACTGACTAGATAGGTGTGGTATACATCGCTCGCATTCGGGGGATTGAAATCCGATTCCAAAGCGGCCATTCAGCAGGCCCATCTGCAGACGGAAGATTTACTCAGAGAGTAGGTTCTCTTTCTTCAGAATGTACCAGAATGTGCAGTACACTGATGATCATCCAGGTCGGGAATCACGTTCACCTCCATCCGCGAGGGAGTCTACGCCGATGCATTCCCGCTGTTCATGAACTGGTATCCCGATACCACCACCGTGTCCCTCCCCGCAGACGGTCGCTGCGCTTTCACTCTGCGCAAGGAGCTCGGGGAAGCAAACGCCCGATTAATGCTCCAGGGTGGTCACGAGAACGAGATCGTCCTCCTGGCAGCAGGGGAGACCATCACTTTTGCCGAGGCAGTGGATGTGATTAACGAGACGACGGGACGGAATGTCCGATTCCAGGTCGTCTCTCCAGAGGAGTACGTGCGCTTGAGCGCAGCAAACGACCAGGGTGGCAAGCCCGCCGAGTTCTTCCAGGCGCTCGTGAGCTGGTACGACAGTATTGCGCAAGGGGAAATCAGCCACACCGATCCGTTGATGAAGGAGGTGCTGGGACGGGAGCCCACCACGCCGCGGGAGGCGATTCGAGAGTTTTTGTTGGAGAACCGGGATTATACCTGGCATCAGAATTATGTCCAAAAGTAATAAGTATTACACATGACTCGCTTACTTGAGATCGAGGGTCAGTCTCCTCGCGCATCTCCGCGTCCGCATCGGAGGTCTCCGCTCATCGCCATGATGGATGGAGGGGTAGAGAGGAATAAGATATATACACTCAATATGCTGTCTAGTCACCTTCAAGTTCAGTAACTGACAGTTGTCTCGATATGCTCTACACACACGCAACCATCATCACCGTAGACCCCTCCCGACGAATTATCGAGGATGGGGCCATCCACGTCGTGGACGAGCTAATCGCCGACTTGGGCAAGACGGACATCCTCCGAGCCAAGTATCCCACTGAAGAGGAGTACGACCTGAGCGGCCGCATCGTCATCCCCGGCCTCGTCTCCACACATATGCATACAGCCCAGACGCTGCTCCGGGGCACAGCTGATGACCTGGAATTGGTGTCGTGGCTCTGCGAGCGGATCTGGGTGCTGCAGGGGAACTTCACGGCGGAAGACGGCTATGCCGCGGCGCGGTTGAGTATCGGGGAGATGTTGAAGTCGGGGACGACGTGTTTCTTGGAGAGCATGGTAAGCCCTCGGCTCCGTCTCGGGTGGTGATGATTGTAACTCACAACTGAGGGAGTTCGCCGATCGGTACGGATTCGATGGCCTATGTCGGGCCGTCGAGGAGAGTGGGATCCGCGGTTGCCTCGGCAAAATCGTCATGGATATCGCGCGGTATGCGCAAGACGATGCATGGGCGATGCACCCCGGCCTCGTGGAAGACCGGCAGACATCTCTACTGGGCACGCTGCAGATGTGGGAGAAGTGGAACGGCAAGGCAAATGACCGCATCCGCGTGTGGTTTGGCGCGCGTACACCGGGAGGGTAAGTCTCGCACCTCTCAACTCTAACCCTCGACCTGAGTCTCGTCCCGCTGACGGTTTGAGCAGTGTGTCTGACAGTCTGTACCGCGAGATGACCGCCCTGTCCCGGCAGAAGAACATCCCCATCACGATGCACTGCGCCGAAGTCCGCGCTGACCGCGACTTCTTCGCCTCGGTCAAGCACACCCCCATGTCCTACTGCGCCTCCGTCGGCCTGCTCTCCCCGTCCACCGTCTTGGTGCACATGGTCCACCTGGATGACGCGGACATTGCCACGCTGGCCGCGTCCGGCACCCACGTCGCGCACTGCCCGACCTCCAACGCCAAGCTGGCGTCGGGGATCTGCCGCGTGCCAGACCTGCAACAGGCGGGCGTCAATATCGGCCTCGGCACGGACGGTGCCCCCTGCAACAACACGTGCGATCTCCTGCAGGAGATGAAACTGGCGGGTATCATCCACAAGAGCGTCTCGTACGATCCGACGGCGGTGCCGGCGGAGACCGTGCTGGAGATGGCGACCATCAACGGCGCGCGCGCGCTGGGCCTCGACGACCGCATCGGCAGCCTGGAGGTGGGTAAAAAGGCGGATTTTGTGGCGATTGATACGCGGAGGATTCACCTCCAGCCGTGGTTTAACCCCGTCAGCGCGGTGGTCTACACGGCGACGGGCAGGGATGTCGATGTCGTGGTCGTGGATGGGCGGATGCTGGTTCGGAACGGGGAGCTGTTGACTATGGACGAGGCAGAGGTCGTGCGCGAGGCACAGAAACGTAGTCGGGAGGTGGTGGCTCGGGCTGGCTTGACGGAGCGTCTGCAGCCTCGCTGGCCGGTGGAGTAGTTGCATTTATGAGAGATCTATGGACATGATTATGTTGAATTACGAATGATATGATGTGATTTGTAAGCTATGGCTAAAGACCTGGCTTCACCCACAGGGTCTGCGAGTTACAATACGCCGTCAACCCGTTTAGTCCCCATTCGGTGCCAATCCCGCTGGACTTGTGTCCCCCGAACGGCGCCTTGGGTGACACGTCAAAGTGCGAGTTGATCCACACGCTCCCCGACTCGAGCTGATCGGCTATCCGTCGAGCGCGGGCCATATCCTTGCTCCAGACCGATGCGCCGAGCCCCATCTCGGTGGCATTCGCCCGCGCAATGACATCGTCCTCATCCGACCACTTGAGCATCGGCAGGATCGGCGCAAACGGCTCTTCCTGGACGACCCGGGCCGACTCGGGCGGGTTATCAACGATGATCGGGGGGACGAAGTAGCCTGCTGAGTCCTGGATGGTTCCGCCAAGGGCGGTGGTGAGACCTTCTGCGGACAAGCTCTCGACGAGATCTTTGGCCTTGCCGTACTGCATGTCGTTCTGCACAGGGCCGAAGAAAACGTCGGGTTCAGTGCCGTCGCCGACCTTCAGCGATGCCACAAACGCCACGAGCTTCTCTCGGAACTCGTCGTATATCTTCTCGTGCACGTACAACCGCTTGACCATCATGCAGATCTGGCTCGAGCAGAGGAAGGAGAGGATACCGATCTGCAACGTCAGTAGCTCGTAACATTTTGAAACAGAGGCAAAATACCTTTGGAATGACCGCATCAATATTGACATCGTCGCAGACAATGGCCGGGTCGTTCCCACCCAGCTCCAGCGTCACCCGCTTCAGGGTCTTCGCGCAACTCGCCATCACGCGCTTCCCCGTGAGCGTTGAGCCGGTGAAACTGATCTTGTCGATACCCGGGTGCTCCGTGATCATAGGCCCCAGGTCATCGCCCCCACTCAACGCCTGGACCACACCGGGCGGGAAGCACTGCGCCGCCAGCTCGGCGAGCTTCAGGCCGCAGTACGGCGTAAACGGGGAGGGCTTAACGATCACGGTGTTCCCCGTGTACACGGCAGGGACGATCTTGCCGACGGCCAGCAGGACAGGGAAGTTCCACGGCACAATGGCCCCGCAGACGCCGAGGGGCGTGTACCGCTGGATGATGGTGTGTTCGTCCGTGTCTTCAATGACCGTTTCGGGGATCTCAATTGTGGGGAGGGTTCGAGTCCACTGCACGGCCATTCTGACCTCGACGGTGGACTGGCTGAGCGGCTTTCCTTGTTCCTGCGTCATGAGCCGAGCCAGTGCGTCCTTGTTTGCTTCGATCTTGTCTGCGAAGGTGTTGAGGGCGGTCCGGCGCTCGTCGACCGAAGTCTTGGACCACGTTCGGAACGCTTTGCGAGCGGCATCAACGGCTCGATCGAGGTCTTCTTGTGTCGAAACGGGGACCTCAGGGTTGGGTTGTCTGTTCGCAGGGTTGATGCCATGACGGGTTTGCGCGGTGGTCGTCAACTCATTGTTGATGACATTGTGGAACGTCTGGACTTGTTAGGACAGTCGCCGAGGGGTGGGAATAAATACCGTAAAGTCGAAAGACATGATGATGGATTGATGCGTTGAAGGAGGGGTAGAATAGATTAGAAGAGCGGTACTATTCACTGGCAGGAAGATGAGCCTTAAGTATATGGCTCAGCAAGATCTGTCCCCTCATTCAGTCCTTGTCTTAGACCGTCATCATCATGCAACGAGTTCCCAGACTGGTTAGTATTAGGCATTCCTTTGGTGCTACTCTCAGCCACCGTGACACCGACGCTGGTAGTCAGCGATAGTGTCGCGATCTTTGGTGTGTGGACCTGCGATACTGTGCGGGGAAATCCAATCGGTGTTGAGGCCGGCAATCGACCAGCTACGGAAGTCAATGACGGGAGTTATTCTCCCTCGAAGCCTTTTGAAGTGCTTGTTCTCAGAATTACAATTGTGTTGTATTGAACGGGATGAGGAGGCTGAGCTGCAAAAAAGCAGTTGTGTGCTGCCTCGGCTTGCGGACATGATCGATGGTGGGGCAATATAGGCCACCAATTCTGACTCGAGGGGTTTCTCTTCTCTCCAATATGTGCTGTGTTCTGAAAATCAGTCGGTCTTACGAAAAGGTTCAGGATTTCGGGCTACACAGGCATGACAAGTACCCCGTTGCTGCTCAAGCATAAAACGACCTTGTAGCTCCAAGCGTTCTGTTCAGAAGGGCCCGGTGAAGGAACGGCTCAGAAACATTCACTAGTCGGGGAATAGTTTCCATCTCGACAGCTTGTCTCAACTTGGTTTAACTGTCCTTATGATTGCAGACTTTGCAGCATCCCGTCGAGTGAGATTCTGCTTGAAAAGCTTGAGCAAAAAGTGCCTTAGCCTGCGAGACGACTGGATATGTTATGAGTGAAGATGAAGGTATGCTTGACAATACGGTGCGTTCTTGACTGCATTCTTCGACTGGGGCACCGTACATACATCGTACAATCTTGTCCAATTTTTACATGTCAGGCAGCGACTGGTGTCTCTCAAAACACGCGGCCTGTCTGATTGCGGATCGATAGTCGAAAGAATGATGTCAGCTTGCGGGGTTTCTCAGTCAGCACTCAATCAGTATCCAAGTTGGACTCTATTTTGATCGATCTTTATGCACTTAGTCATGAGCTAAAATCTGACGTGGTCTTTTGAATGCTCCCTGCCGCCCGGTAATAGATGAGGGGTAGATATCAGACAGCACAGGCGGGGGGTGGTCTAGTCTTGTACTACATGAATAAGCATCTATCGTGGCATGAGATCCCCGCTCCTCAGACAGTAGACGGATATTTCATACATCCAACTGCAACATGGTCGACTTCACCCTCTCCAACTCCGAAGAGCAAACAAGAGCGGCAGCTCGCAGCTTCGCCGCTGCCCACTTAGCCGGCGCTGAAGCAATATATTCGGACCTCGCAATACCCGAAGAGCGATTTCAAAGTCTCCGGTCCATCTATGCGGCCGCAGTAAAGGCTAATCTCATCAAGGCCCAGGTGCCGGCGCAGATCGGGGGCAGCAGTACTAATCTGGTCGAGGCTGCTATCCTAGTAGAGGAGTTCTACGCCGTCGAAGCATCCGCTTCATTAACCATTTTCGGAACCGGACTGGGCTTGACTCCAGTCGCGCTGGCTTATCGGCCTTCAATTCAGAAATTCCTGGATCCCTTTCTTTCAAGCGAGGGGACACCGCTTGCTTCGTTGGTGTTTTCGGAGCCGGCGGGCGTAGTATGCTCTTTTCCCTCTTTCGGTTTCTTGCATGTTTATGCTGATCATGTCTTTAGGCGAATTGGCTGGAACCTGGAGCGCCTGGATTGCAAACAACAGCACGCCAGGAGGGAGACGAGTGGGTTCTGAATGGTGAAAAGATATGGGCTACCAACTCCGCAGGCTGGGACTTTCGAGGTGCCGATCTAAGCTGCGTGGTGTGTCGATGCGTTAATGAGGACGTGGTTGCGCAGGCCTCCTGTCCTCGGGACCTCATCATGATTCTGCTTGTCACTCGGGAGGATATCCAGAGAAACGGACCGGACTGCTTCCAGGTCCTCAAGCATGTTGAGACGGCGGGACACAAAGCCACCTCGGGTCCTCATATCAAGGTAGGTTGTGGATTTCCTTCCTCCATATTACGAATGACGCTGAAAAGAAAGTACACAAACCTCCGAGTCCCAGTCGAAAACGTCCTCTGCGTGCCAGGCGCCGGTGCCCCCATCGTGCTACACTCCTTTGAGATCTCGGGTTGGTGTCATCCACCCCAAGACAGAGCCAGCTGACATCCACAGCAATGCTCGTAGGAGCAATGGGCGTCGGGGTCCAACGAGCCGTATTCGATGCGGCCCTGACATTTTCTCGTGACCCACGTGGTGGCACCGTCCCCATCGCTCAACGTCAGTCCGTCGCGGATCTTCTGATCAACATCAAAATGCGGACAGAGACATCGCGGTACCTGACGTGGAAAGCAGCGCACTGTTTGACGTCCGGCCCTGGCGAGCATGCACAGCGGCGGGAGCATGCACTGCTGGCCAAGGTACATTGCTCCGATGCGGCGGTGCAGTCGTGTCTAGACGCGATCAACGCGGTGGGGGTGTAAGTATTTCAATCTTGATGTTGTCTACATGATCTAACGCAGTTTGAAGGTCGGCGTATAACCTCGAAACGCCATTTGCTTCCCTCCTCGCCACTGCGCTTGTCCTGCCTATTTTTGACGGAGGTAATGTGGGGATCCGCAGACGGGCACTGCAGGATCTGTTCCTTGAAGAAGGATATCAGCCGTGGGGTACGACCTTTGGATTCGATAGCTAGTAGATACATGCCTCATGCTGACATGCCCGTGAAAGGCGTTCGGCATTGACGGGAGGGGTGTGCGTTCTACGTATGGCGTCTCCTCTGGTGTCTTCGTGCCATTTGCTGTTTTAGTGCGCCGCAGCCATGGCCATATACGGCCGCTATGGTAACTACGGATCCAGGTTGATAGACGAAAATTGACACCATTTGTCGAACATTATTGTAGACTGAAACGTTTCAGTCCCACCAAGCAAGAGTTAATCAACCCGTCTGATACTAGAAACCAACAAACAAAGTATGCTAACGTGTCCGTCCTCCGTCACGATGACTTCATCTCTCTTCTGGTCCTTCCGTCTGCGGGGTGACAGACCTCTGTACCATTGATTATCCTCCTCCAGGCCATTGTATTTCTCTGGTATACATCTCGTACACTCAGGCAAGATGAGTAGAATCCAAAATAACAAACCAACAAGGCGTTTTCGGGAAGCCTTGAAGCAAGGTACGCCCACGCCGTCCCCTGGGTGGAATCCCTAACACGGATACCAGGGCGATGCCTCATCGGACCTGGCGTCTTTGATGGGATCTCAACACGCGTTGCAAGCCAGATAGGGTTCGACTTTCTGTACCTGGCCGGCAGCGGAGCCACGGGCTCGTACTGCGGCGAACCCGACCTCTCTGTCATGACCCAGACGGAGTTCTTCGAGGTGGGGCGCATGGCCGCGCTGCACACAGAGCTACCTGTCATTGCCGATGCAGATACAGGTTTTGGCGGACCGCTGAACATTTCTCGCACTGTGCGACTGTACGAGCACGCGGGAATCGCAGGACTCCACATTGAAGACCAAGTATGACAGGTGCCCCGCTTCTCATGCACGTTGTCCATATTGACGGCAATCGTTTTAGGTCTTTCCCAAGCGGTGCGGCCAGCTTCAAGGGAAAGACGTCGTGGACTTGGAAGTCTTCATTGAGCGCGTTCGCAGCGCAGTCGAGGCACGCCAGGACCCGGACTTTGTCATCATCGCGCGGACGGATGCGCGGCAAGCCAAGAAGTTCGGCGGTCCAAATGCCGGGGAAAAGGCATTCCATGAAGGGATCAAGCGGCTCAAGGCTGCTGCAGCTGCCGGGGCCGATATGGTCTTCATGGAATCCCCGCGCACCGAGGAGGAGTGTCGGACCCTCGTCAAGGAGATGGGAGGTGTACCTGTTCTGATCAATGTCCTTCCCAATGTGAGAAAGTCTCAATCGACAGTACATAGCGGTATGCTGACAGACGGCATGCAGGGCCTCACGCCCAACTTCAAGACAGAAGAGTGCAATCAGCTGGGCTTTCGGGCTGCGATCTATCCGTGTACCGGGTTTATTCCCGCGATGCTGGCTATGCAACGGTCTTATAGTGCTCTGAAAGCCACAGGAACGGATCTTGAAGCGTGCGAGGGACGTACGATCGAGGATTTCTTCGATAAAGTGGGGTTGGGCGAGGCGTGGGAGTTTGATGCTAGAATTAGCAATTTCAGCGAGAAGCAGACTGGAGGGAAAGGGGCTCAGGAGGAGAGTTGAAGGTGGTTCCATTTATCTCCTTGCTTTTGGTGATGGATATCAAGTTGTGGGGCAGAGCTAGACAGCATTTCTTTTTACACCAGGACTGGTGCATCCTGGTCATCGGCTCTCTTTTCTTCTCGAGCATATCACCAGCATAGTCACCTTTAGGTCCTAACGGGAATTCGTATTTCGGTGCAATGGCCAATGGAAGTTGCCGCAGTTGCAAGAACAGTGATGGTCACAGTGACTCTAACTATTCTGCGGTCGAGTAGAGCGCCGCCACGGACAAAAGCGGAAGAATAGAAAGTCTCCGATGCTACTCGTCGATTATCAATCTTTACCAATCCTCGATTTCTCCTTCGTCAATGATTACTCGGCTCTATCACAGAGGATATAAGTTCAAGACCAAGATACACAACGAATACTCAATTTGCGAGACATCTTCGAGCCATCACCTGTCGTCATCACTTGTACGAGTACAGCATTCATCTCCTGATCATGGAATATAACATTCTTATCACTGGTGGGTCAGGCTACCTGGGAGGCACACTTTTGAACCAGTTGAAGAGCGCAGAGCTCCCCAAATACCACAAACTGTTTGCATTCGTGCGAACAGTCGCCCAGGCCGAGGCTGTAAAGCAGTATTCCGCCGAACCCCTGCAGTTTGATATGCAGGACGAGGCCAGCGTGCGCGACAACATCTTGCAAAACAGAATAAATGTTGTCTTCTTTCTGGTAGATGCAATCAGCTCGAGCTGTCAAGAGTCCTTTATCAAGGCGTTGGCGGAACTGAGCAAGACAACTGGACAGGATGTGCACTTTCTTCATGCAAGTTTCCATTCTTGCGTAGTTGTATTTCCCAGCTGCTGACTCCTTTGTGAGAGCTAGACCAGTGGAGCGAAGGCGTTCTCCAACCATGCCGGAGCCCCAATTGATCGTCACCTTTTCGACGATGACCCCAACATATACGAGACTCAGAAATCTCAGCGGTCCACGCTCCCAATCATGCAACAGGTTAGTCAGACAGTTTATCAACTGTTTCTCAATCTCATCACGTCTTAGGGCGTGGAAACAAACAGTCGGATCATAGAGCTGAGCGAATCTCTCGGTGTGAAAAGTTACATATTCTGCCCCTGCCTGGTTTGTAAGTTATTGCGCTTTACCATGCAGAGCTAGGAACTGAGCTTCAGCACAGATGGTAAAGGAGAAGGATTCGGGAACAAGATATCGATTCAAACAGCTGCTATTGTGAGAGCAGCCAAGGCAACTGGAAGAGTATACAATTTGAATGGAAAAGATGGCTGGGTAGGTAATCTCTCACGCAGCATCATCCGATTCTAATCCCCCGGTGACAGGCGTGGCCGGTCTGCCATTTACTTGACAACATCATGTTGTACGTCGAGATACTGCGGAAGATACTGTCATCTGACGACATCCCCCATGGTCGAAATGGTTACTACCTTCCGTCAAGTGGCCGGGTTGCATGGACAGACGTTTACGCGTCCATTGCCGCTGCACTTTTCAAGAGAGGTCTCCTCAAGGATAGTGCTGTCCATCCGGCCGACGATGATATTGCTGCTGCTATGGCTGCTGCGCTCGACTCACCGAAAGAAATGGTGGCGGTCCAAGTGGGTGGCGAGTACGTGAATCCCTTTCTCAGGTCCAAAGTCAACAATAGTAACTTCTTTTCCGAGTAGATGTCTTTTGACAGCAAGAAACGGCCTCAGGATTGGCTGGAAGCCTTTGTTCCCTCCTGAGCATATTCTCGGTGTCCTCGATCAAGAAGTCGACCTTATTCTTTCAAACGATGCCGAAGAGTCACTCGGAGGAAAGCGCTGAATATATCATCAATTAAGCAAATGATCTTGAAATTGGCAATTGGCAGGAACCTTGAACCTCATAATATGTATGTTATAGTCGCAAGGGTTATGTATGTTTGTAGTCTCAGTCTGACTCTTGGAAGCTCTCTTGCGTACCAGGCAAGCTATACGCCATATTGTCATTGTTAAGGAAACCACCCACCTGCTACGGACGCTGTCCTCGCCCCGTTGACATCGCCGACGACGAGACCAGCAAAGGACGGCGCACAGTCGCAGTCATAGGCGGTGCAACAGTCTTACACAAGCCCTCGCCCTCGCTTTTTAATAAGACAACGAATACACCTCCATACCCGCAGCATCAGGCCTTCGCTCAGATGTACCCCACGCCGGAAAACCGACCAGTCGTGAACGTCCGGCCATATGACAACAAGTCGATCGACAATTCCATGCAACTGCCGAGGTCGCCGACAGGCGAGAGCAATGAGGCAGGGTCCCCACAGCCGGGGCGACAAAGGGATAACGCACCACCGAGTAGGTACMTAGAGGTGTTACGCGCGAACGTCCAGCGCAGTCTCAGTCTAGCTCAGCATAGCTCAGGCTGTACGCAGTCATGCCGATGATCAAGCAGGCTGTGAGCTTCAGTTGAGACCATGGCCCATACAAGGAACGCATGAATAGTACTACTGTTATCCGACGATACTAACTGAGCCCCGGGCCCAGTGGGCCTTTGCTGTGCGTATCTGCTTGTGTCATACGGACTGGTAATTTAAGGTAATAATCTAAATAAAACGGATATTACCTAGTAATTATTTACTCTACACCTTCGGGCTGTGTGTAGCACCGCTCCAATGCCATTCGCTTATTCATGGACCAGGATGCTCGAACGATGTAACATACCAAAGGACTTAGGTTGTGCAAATGTACGAAGCGGGACGGAGCCGACTGCTTCGATTAGCCACTGTCTCTGAGGCCTTAGCTCCACCTGTAATGGGCCGCCCAAGTGGATTGTGCTAGAGACTTATATCTACAGTGATTCTCGAAATGGCATGACCAATCTTGACCGATAAGAATTATGCTGGTTTGTTTAGCCCATAAGGTCCTAGAGTGAGTCAATTACTCAAGGCCTTCTACTATTTGCCATAGTGAAGGTCAAATTAATCATCCTCTTCCCGATACAGACCAGTACAGAGATTTACCATTCTGTAGGATGAAGCAGCATCAATACTGAATACAGGTACCATGAACAGTCCAGTCTTCACCTCAGGGGTCCGAGCGTGGGTGGACAGGAGATAGATGGGGAGGAACGTCGATATGAGCCGCTGTTTTCGTGAGGAAGACGTCTGCTGCGGTCTTTGTCGAGCTGTAGCCATCACGAAAAAGGAAGGACATGGGAAATCCGACGTCAAAAGGAGCCGCATTATCAATCTCGGCGAGGTCATTCTCTGACAGGCTAACACTCAATGCTTCGACATTGGCTTTGAGATGCTCAACCTTGCGTTGGCCGATGATCGGGAAGACATATGGTGCTTTGTGCAGAACATATGCAAGGGCCTAGTATACAGGCATAAGTTAGCAAAGAGCCCAGTACAAGAATATATATACCCGTAGGATCCTTGCGACAACGTACAATTGCATGAAGGCTTGTTTTCTTTTGGTCCGCAATTTTCTCTAGCGCCTCAGAGATTTTGACATCATGTTCGTTGACAGAGGAGGCTCTTGCAGAGCCTTGTTCCCCTTCCTGACGTGCCTTGGCCGACTTGAATTTTCCCTGGCCCAGGGGGGCCCACGGAGCGATCGCCATGTTCTGGTCGCGACACATTGGTATAATTTCGCGCTCCAGGTCCCGAAAACCAGCATTCCATTTACCCTGATAGACGGAGAATGGGCGCAGACCATTCGCCCGCGCATATGCATTTGCTTTGACAACGACCCAGGCGGGCGTATCGGAGATTCCAAGGTAGAGGACCTTTCCGGCGTTTACCAGAGCGTTGAGGCCCTGCATTACTTCTTCGACTGAGGTGGTGAAGTCCCACCAGTGGACGTAGAGCAGGTCAATATAGTCTGTTTGGAGCTTTTTTGAGGCTTTTCTCCACAGAGATGCGCATACTCTTGACAGAGTTGCCCACATAGTTTGATTGGAGGGGCTCTGTAGTACGGTGAGCTGAGCGAAATCCGGTTGTGTATTTGGTGGCGATACTGGAGGGTATGGAGTCAGCGTAGGCCTAGAGCAAAGACTGGCTTAGGGGTGGGATGGGATGGTACACAAGTTGGTCCCGATTCTTGCGGGCTTGCATCCATTCTCCTAGCCAGATTTCAGACTCCTCATTTTGATAGTTGTTTGCTCTGCGCCATTGTTAGTCATAAAGTCCGTTGTGTGACTGGTCAGACAGACGTGTCAATGAAATTGCCCCCCAGGTCGTAGAATGCATCGAGGAGCTTAAATGACTGCTCTTTATCACAATCGCCCATAAAGTCTTTCCTACATGGACGATAAGTATCAGGTGCTGTCATAGGGCGGGGTGCAATTCATACCAAGCTGTACCAAAATTCATAGCTCCAAGGCACAACGGGGAGACCTTGACGCCGGCACTGGGCGACAGAACTCGGTGGTAACCAAGCAGGCTGGCTGGCTTAGGCGCAAACTGAAAGACTGAGGCCATGATTGATGCGGACGGGATAGTTTCTCTGGTGTATAAGGATGTTGGGATAACTCTAAACCATTTAGCGGAGAGACTTAAGGCAAGATATATATAGGGTTTTATAGTGGGGACATTGATGTATTTCGAGAGCCTTAACGGTCTGAATTGAGGTGAGGATGTCTGTATCAGTGTTAAGTGTTAATGCCGGGGTAAAGACTTTCCGAGGGTTATTTGATAGGCACGAAGCAATGATTGGACAACCGGAAGCGACTATAAAATAAAGTTAGGATTTGCACTAAATGCTGACATTTGCATGGGGCGTCCCATGGTAACTCGCGCACTGACACTAGCGCATATTATAAACACTAGAGGCAGGTAATGACAGTCAAAATAATTGAGTTTGCCACGGGAGATAGTTAAACCCGTCAGCTGCCTGCGGGTTTCAAAATCCTCATAGATCATTTATTTGTCCATTGTCTATTGTCAGCAAGTCCCGAAAACCTGCATTCCCAGATAATATGCAGAGCTCCGTAGCTGTCGCCTCGTCCGTTCAACAGCGCCTCCCGCCGAGAATCGAGGTGACATCCCAGGATACTTGGTTCGGGGTTGCGGACCCAGGAAGAAGACGGAAAATTGCAGAATCGATTGAACCAGCGGGCTCGGCGTTAGTGTTCTCATGGCCAGTGGCTGCCTCTTTTTATCTAGTACTAACGAATGGAAAAAGGACAGCGTCAGCGAACAGCGAACGCAGACAGCCAACTAGACCAGCAGCTGTCCACTGAGCCGTCTGACCTAGTCGACCTATTGCTGCAGATCCTGAGTACGATACAGATTACAGGGCCAAACGCAATCAATGCCAGACGCACCTTTCAGCAGCTTGAAACCATCATTATTGCTCTAGGCAGATGCGTTAATGGGTCGCCCGTGGCTGATCTACGTCTGGGGGTAGCGAGGCTCAACATTCTGCGAGCATTACATGTCAATCTCGAAGTGCTGGGTTACCGGCCATGTGATATTTACGACAATGCACAATCGGTATTCACTATCCAGGGTCCTTCCCATCCCTCAAGCAGGCGTATGAGCGAGGCAGAGCTGCCACCGGCCCTAAAACCAACCACTATTCAGCGCACGGTTCCTCACCATCCATGGCTGGACCTCATCCCTTTCCCGTACATGCGGGATACTCTGATCCTGACACAAGGCTTCGTTGACGAAGAGCAACTCTGCCACGATCTGTCTGGATGGGGAGCATCTAGTGTGCCGCGCTCTAGTCGAGAAGCAAGGACCGGTGAGACAGGCATACTCGTCTGGAAGGATCCCTGGGATCCGTCCGGTTGGGAAGTCACCGAGACATTTCTCCGGTTATGGGGGTGGACTGTCCGGGACTGCTGGGACCTGTTCCATTCGACAAACACGTGGCGCAGTCGTCGCGGGGAGAGACCGCTATTTGCAATTCCTGAGAGCGACAACCGATGACTGAACTCTTCTATAGATGAATTATGATCCATAGACTTTTAATCTATTTTCAAGCTGTAGATGCGCGGACACCTTCGCCTTCCATGCAATTGACCCGGTCTCGTACAACAGCCCCCACGGCCAGGTCAATTTCCTGATCTCCCTGGACGAGATCATACCGACCGCTGGTGTCATTACAGCTCAGTAGACTCAGCGCAACGGACGCAACATCTGGGTCCTCTTAAGTATTACTCGCCAGTTGCTGGGCTTGTCAAGAGCTATCTCAGCCGTAAGCTGATGGGCGGGTTCTGGGTTGATAGTATTTCCCTCTTAGTTTTATTAATCACCTCACTTATAGTTAGAATTGGCTCGGTCTCTGACTTTTTGATTCTTCAGCTCTGTCATAAAGTTATTGTTGTGTCGCAAATAATCAAGATCACGAAGCCTATGACTGGATTTATTAAGGCCCCACTCTAAACGCTAATTGCTGACACTCGCTGGTAGGCTCGGAAATATGATTATGCCATGATGCCCGTTCATGACAGTATCGTAGAGTGCTCGGGTTTAAAAGTTACAAGAACTGAGTAGGCAGGGCAATAGAGAGACCGGAGCTAAGAAGAGTCATGGTGGTCATCACTCCGAACTCCAGCCGAAAGGTTCCTTCTATGTGACCTATGCGACGACTTCCCACATATAAAAGGTCCCTGGTTCTCCTTCCAGTCAGGCATGTCCATGATTTCCTGGTTACGTCGCAAGACCATCATTATCCAATCACTCTTCTTTCAAGCTTAGTGTAACTACCTGCTCAGCATCATGACAGCACGCTACGCCGACGTTCACAAGAACCCCCAGGGCCCAGGGGATGCTCGCCCCACAGCCATACAGATCATCCGCGATGAGGGCCTTGAGGGCCAACTGACCGGCTCGTCAATCCTGATCACTGGCGTCTCCTCAGGTATTGGTGTTGAGACAGCTAAGGCGCTCTTCACCACCGGCGCAACCCTCTACCTGACAGCTCGGAATCTGAAGTAAGGCAAAGCATGCCCTTGGTGATATGGCTTCCTCTCCACGCGTGCACCTGCTGGAATTAGACTTGGAATCCCTAGCCAGTGTACGTGCCTGCGCTGCCGAGCTCCTCACCAAGACTCAAACCCTCAATATCTTCATCGCCAATGCTGGTGTCATGGCAACCCCGGAAGGGCGCACCAAGGACGGATTTGAGACCCAGTTAGGGACTATCTATCTGAGTCACTTTCTGCTTTTCCTCCTTCTGCGTCCCGCGCTTCTCGCCGGCGCCACCCGCCAGGCTAATTCCCGCGTGATCCTCCTCGCTTCTATCGCGCACCGGTTCTCAGAAGTGGCATTTGATAATCTCAACCTCGATGGTGAATACGACAGCTGGAGGGCGTACGGACAGAGCAAGTGCGCGCTTCTATGGGCGGCTAATGAGATCGACCGCCGCTATGCCTCCCAGGGTCTGCGTGCCTTTAGTATCCAGCCCGGCGGAGTTCAGACTGGACTTCTGCAGCATATATCAGAGGAAGAGCAGAACAGTCTTGCTGCTGATCCAGCCCTGGTGCCACAGATGAAGAGTCCAGAGCAAGGTGCCGCTACTTCTGTTTGGGGGGCTGTCTCCAGATCTCTTGAGGGAATGGGCGGAAAGTACCTTGAGGATGTGCAGATTGCCAAGGCGTATGACCCGAGCGAGGGGCAGTGGGCACCAGGCTATGCCTCATATGCATACAACCCGGAAAAGGAGAGAAAGCTGTGGGAAGTATCGCTGAAGTTGGTTGGTGTGGACGCTTGATTAGAACCAAGCGACAGGCATAGTCGTTGCAATATACTGATTATTTACTGAATATAAATTCGGCCAGCTCCGTCAATTAGATCTGACTTGGAATTCAATAAATGTATGCGAATCTTTGGTTTATATGCAAGAAATCTTAAATGCAAGTCGAAGCAGCTACAGAGAAGTGTACGCCCAAAGGTTTTGGAGCTTGCTTATCGCAGATGCGATATTGAGGATATCATACGGGCGGCGGTCTGCGCGATGGAGAAAGCGAGGCATGCAACATGTTGCTAAAATGTATTTTATGTTACCTCCCAAAAAGAGTCACGTGTAAATTTCCACTTAGAGCGCCAAAAGATTTGGACACTTAAAAAGTTAAATCTCATAGGGTTAATATCTTGCAGTCTGTGGCGGTAACATGCCGCGCCATGTCTAAAATGGGGGTCTAAAATGGGGGCTCTTTCTCTTTATGCCATTTAAGAACCTCTCGATGAAAATTCTGTGGTGATTCTGGTTGATTAACTAACCAGCTACTTTCTTTTGCTAACATTTGCATATCCGACTTTGCTTTAGTAATGTCTATTCATGCAGTGCTTCGTACAATTTACCTAATATGTGATGCCCCATCTGAATAACGCAGAGACGTTAAGTGACGAGTTCCGGGTAGTTCCCAAGCCAAATTCGTACAGGCGATATAGTGCTGATAACTAACTTTTAAGGAACTGCCAGATGCTTCCCAAGATGTATTGGTAAAGTTATTAATACGAAGTTCCTCTCAGTATATGGATGATGAATAAGCGATTCGAGTAGCCGAAGCGACAGCAAGTATGAGTCACAGGTGTTGAAAATCTTCTTGTGTATACGACCAACAATCATATGATTATTGATACAAAATCCTGGACGAAGTTTCAGTCAATTTACTTCCTGCAACTTGCTGAATCTACGTCTGTGAGAAAACCAGCAATTGGAGCAACAATTGTATATACATAACTCATACGAGAATCCCAATGTCTTCATATGATGTCCTTGTCACCGGTTCAGCAGGCCACCTCGGCACTGCTCTCATGCTCTTTCTTCCTTCGCTTGGCTTCACACCTTTTGGCATTGATATCCTGCCCTCCTCCACCACCACATGCGTAGGATCTATTACGGATCGAGCTTTCATCAGCTCCATCTTAAAGTCCCACCCCATCAAGCACGTCCTGCACGCTGCAACATTGCACAAGCCACACATCTGCAGCCATGATAATGAGGACTTTGTCTCAACGAATATTCTCGGAACGCTAGTCCTCCTCGAAGAGTCAGCCAAATACAGCCACCGGATTGAGAGCTTCATCTTCTTCAGCACGACCAGCACATTCGGTATGGCACTCAGTCCCAAGCCAGGATTCCCCGCTGCATGGATCGATGAAACTGTCGTCCCCGAACCTAAAAACATATACGGCGTGACAAAGGTCGCAGCGGAGGATCTCTGCGCGCTAGTCCACAAGCAGAGCGGCATGCCAGTGCTGGTTCTCCGGACGAGCCGCTTTTTCCCCGAAGAGGACGATGACGAGGGGCGCCGCGCGGCCATGGACGATGATAACTTGAAGGTTTTGGAGCTTGCTTATCGCAGATGCGATATGGAAGATATCGTGCGGGCGGCGCTCTGCGCGATGACGAAAGCGAAGGATATACGCTGGGGAAAGTACATCGTCAGCGCGCCTCCGCTCTTCAAGAATGATGCGCACACGCTCGACAGGCTTAACCGTAACCCGGCAGAGGTATTTAACGAGATGTGTCCGGGTTTAGGCGCCGTGTTCGAGAAGAAAGGGTGGAAGCATCTCGCGAGGATTGATCGGGTGTATGATTCGAGCAAGGCGATGAGGGAGCTGGGATGGGAGCCACAGTATACGTTTGAGAAGACGGTGGAAAGGTTGGCAATGGATAGAGAGTGGAGGAGTGAATTGACAGCGAAGGTAGGCAGGAAGGGATACCATGCTGTGAGCACTGGGGTTTATACAAAGCGATAGACAGGACTCCACGCAAGAAGTAGTAGAGCTCATCACAATCATACAGCCTAGCCTCCTTTAGTCAAGTAGCTCTTCCAGCAAAAGTACGAGCAATGATAGATTGGACTGAACAGCGTTCTTTTGCTGATTTTGTGGGAGCGGAGATGACATTGAGGGCTGGTGGATATGCAAGTCAGACACCACTCTTTAGCTGTCAGAAATGGGTTTATTGAAATTGTCAAGGCTATGTTGAGAGCAGAATTTGATTTTGGATTGAACACGCAGCAGCTAAAAAACTCGGATTGTTTACTATCAGACGGTGAATGCACGGTGTAGTTCCAGCCCATCTCATAGCCTTTTAGTATTCTCTGGTACACTTAACTCTCCGCATCCACAGACTGGACTTGCTTCCAAACTTTAGCATATCAACCAAGATTCAAAGGAAGAATATCAAGCTCGGTGCCCTGGTAGGGCTGTCAATAGTTACGTCACCCGAACCTGGGAATTGCCACCCCCGGGCAAACAATCGGGTCCACATACATATACCCTAGCGACATGCCAGCTTTGATAACAGAATTCAGGAGTTTACCTGCCCGTCTCAAACGGCAGCTGTCAGTATGCAGAATATCAGCCTGTCTCATGCAATATCTCCAAAGGGCTGGGTGCGGTTCGTTTCCTTGAGAACCCGCCCCCGTCCCAATGCTATACTCGCTCTTGCCTGGAATTCCCACAGAATCGGTGTGCAGACGCCGCAGAGTAATCGATGGCCGAGAGAGTTTCAGACTGGACAGATGCGGAATATACCTGACCAAGAAACAACAAAGAATGATGCAAAAATTCCGCAGCCGCCACCAGAGAAAGACTCACCGTCGGCTCGACCAGTACACGTGGACTCAAAGGGAAGAAAATACTACAGCCTCAAGGACTACAGGGAGGGCCCGAACCCGGAGAGCGGCGAGCTGGGTAAGGAGTATAATTCGGAAGATGTAAGGACTCATAACAAGGATGTGGACGACAGGCATAAGAAGGATTGAAGGCTAATATGCTCTATGTGGATGTACTATTGCTATTTTCTCCTCATGTATTATATTTGTTTTTCAGTATAGACACACCTGTATTCATTAAGCACAAAATTGAATTGAGCTATTTGCTCTTACTTGGTAATAAATCCTATTGGGTATATACAGGTAACAGGGATGTCCACTTGCCAGCTAAATCCTATATTTTGATTTCAGCATTGAACGCTACAGGGAGAAGGATAAGAAGGCATAACAAGTCACATTCCGCTACATCAATGCTTCCTTGTACTACTTCTTTCTAGTTCTGCAACGCGCCCAGAGAGCCGTAGCAGTCGCTTCTGTAGCACCTACAAACTATAGTCAGCTTATCCTGCGCAATAGACAGCTGGTAATTTTCCAGCCGACATGACACACTGCTCCTGGTAACGATTGACTTATGTCGGAGAACGTCTTTACGAGACAGTGGTATATACTCACACTGAGATTGATATTTTGCGGCACCCTATATTTCGCGATGGTGTATCGGTATACAGATGTACCGCCAACGATGGCTCCAATTGCAAACGCAGCTAGGCTTATTTATCGTGTAAAGTCAGCCAACAGGCAGGTAGAAAAGGATCCCGGGTTTGTGCCAACCCTCTGCTAAAGACACTGGATGTTCTCTTTGCAAACATAACTATGGGTATTCAAGACTCTGTCCTGTGCAAGTACAGAAGAGCATTGCCGAGTTATTGAAAAGTCAAATCTGGGCACATTATCAATGAACGACGAAGAGAAGGAAGCTATATACTTGTGGAGGATGTGGCCTGACCCAGAGGCGAGATGCGATATCGAACCAGAAGTGTATATCACTCTACCATGGTTGATCGGCTCCGGTTGTTTTTGTACCAGGAAGCTTTCTGAGCTCAGTGTGACCCAATGGCCTGTACAGAGTCATTTGTCAAAGCTCGTTTCAGAATATCCAGATATGACAGGACACAATAATGCATTTTGTTGATCGTGCCTTTTTATACTGGTCACAAGACGCATAGCGTCCAAATCAGCACAGTAGCCATTTGAACACCTGTTGCGACTGCACCAGACGGGTTATGTTGCCATGACGCTATGTGCGGCCCGCCGGTCGGTATTTGCCTTTGAGACACTAAGCCAGCTATTTCGAGCCTAACAATTTTAGTCACAGTTTAAGATGGGAATGAAATGGGCAACCCATCCGCTCCTCTCCTTCCATAATGGCATATTTATCGAAGGAATCGAGGCATTTCTTAGGAGAATGCATAACACCATGGCCAAGTTTCAAAAGCGTAAAGGCGGAGAAAATAAGACAGAAGTTGACCATGATGGGGCCTTGCCTTTTGAACTGCAGTCTACAGTATGTACTACTCGCCAATGATTCGCCTACTATAGCGGAGGAGAAATAAGCTTAGGTACTAGTGAGTAGTGACATGTATGTATTAAGGCCCAAAAGTCTGATGATCTGATCAGCGGGAGGATAAGAGGCAAACTGGTCCCACACGATATGGTATAAATTAAGTCTCGTACTCACCACCTTAATTCTGCAAAGTCAAGGCGGTATTTCTGTATCTGCTTCTCGTTATGAAGCAAAGATCTCATGAAGCTTTAGAGAATTTCATCCTTACCTCAGTACCTAGTACCTACCATTGTCCCTGATTCTTCTCTCCGGATATGCCAGGTGTCCGATAGTCACCTTTTTCTTTCAAAATTGAGCAGGGTGAAGATTGTTCGGTCCAATATACTCAATGTTCCATTGTCCTTCACACCTGTCACCAGTCTTCTGTTTTCCTGGGAGCCATACAAATCGCCATATCTACGAAGGCTGTTCAAGTAGTGATTGGACTGTTGGAAGCCCGTCTCTGGCAATGACACCAATCTTTGCCGCGTCCCGTTTGTATATCTTATCATCGAAGTCCATAAAAAGAGACTATTTAGTGAGCAGAGAATTCATGCCCCAGACTCATTGCAGGCCACATGACCTGTGAGGTTTCTGCCAAAGAGGACACGGAGTTGTTGATATACTCCGTTGAATTCTGGTATGTGTACTCCGTATGGACGTTGCACTTCCTGCTTGTGTCAAGCATTTCAAGTAACCAAACAAGCCATGGTGGCTTTTGTATGGTTAGACTCTTGATTCATTGACAGAACTCTAGAACAAGGTCAAGTGCCACTAGTATTGGGTACATACTTGTGGAGAGCTTGCTTAGGGACGGTACTCTTTGCTAGATACAAACAAATGGCGTCTTGTTTATCAAAGACCTCAGTCACAATTTCGTATCCTTGGGACCATGCCGCATCTGGGGATTGGTGGTCTGCGGAGTGTCATGGCAGCGTAACTATGACGCACAGGCTACAGCAGGTGCTATTGGATGTTTCCAGCGCGAGTGCCACCCATACGTCTGAACAATTTAGCCACTACTCTTTCTGACTGGTATTGTAATAAGAGGTGGCAGCAGCCGGCAATCCTATAGATTGGGGGATGCGGACCCCCCCGCACCGTACCATGAAAACAGAAAGGACCTCCGTCATCGACTCCGCATCCATCCAATCCGTATATAGTGCTCATTCCCTACCTGAGCACAATCAGTTCCCTTCTGAGTGTGTGAGACCTTCCTTACATTGCGACTGTTTGAAACACTGTGTCAACGACGAGCAACCTATCGAATCAATATGGCACCTGCAACAGGACAACAATACGTCGACATTGAAATTAAAGATGACATGAAATATGACATTCGAATCGAAAATGCTCACATAGACAGGTATTTACTTCTCAGTCTGCCTGAAAGTTACTTGCAGTTTGATCTGACATCGCTCAGCGGCGAGTTTTATAACGAGGATAATCAAAACGATACCCTAACCACCGACGATGTTGACGATATGGTCATCCGCCATAACGGTGGCTTGCGGCATATCTGTTCCTGTGGCGAAGAACAAGGCTTCAAAGGGCTGGAAGGCACAATCGACCTCTTCGACGATGTAAAGGATGCCAAAATTTGCACTCTAGCATGGAATGCTTCTATGGGACCCGGAAAAAAAAATAAGTTCGAGATGCGTAACCAAGACCCACGATACATTATCAATATTGGAAACTGGAATGAATCTGGTGTCATGGGCACGGTTCCGGTTACCATCACCGAGAAGTAGGGTACCTGGGGTGTTTAGTTACTACTACAGTGTCAAGATATGAGCTAGTTGAATCTAATTCGCTGTTCCCGGACTTCTTCTGTTTAGATGCGCTGAGTCGGAGGCTAAACTCCGTAGCTTAAACAAGCCCTCCAATGGTGCAGACCCTTAAATGTCCTTCGCTTCCTTTGCTCTGAACCAGAAGATATCCCAAATAAAGACCACGACGGCATGTCATATGGTCATTGATAGATTACATAGGTTATCTAACTACTAATAACTGGATTTGCAGACTTCAGAAATGGAAATACTGCGCTGCAACCGTTGTAAGAGGAAGCAAATTGTGAGCGCTGAGCAATATGTCGCAAGAGTCAAGCCGAAAGGCAATACAGACGCTGGATTACCATATGTACGGCCATATCTCCTGTCCCCTACGTTGGATCTCAAAACAGGGAAACCCTCCGTAAGTCGCAACGAGTCCAACTAATCCTACAGAGATACTTTGGTGCCTACATATACCTGGCTTCACCCAAAGTCAAGTTTGACAAACTTGAAGACTCTAAATTCTTTGAAGACATCTCCGCAGAACAATCATCCTGTAGGCATCTTTCCACTTTCCACGAAAAGATAGTCCATGGCGCAGCTGCATGCCAGGTGGTTTCATGAGATTCTCAAGCACAGTGAATCGATTCGCTAACTCTGACTGGCCAAGGCGTATACACCTTTTACTGTGCCTATAGAACCTGGAGGTCCGTGCTAATTTTGATCTTGATGAATAGGCTTCGTCATGCTGCTTTCTGAAGCCTCTGTGGTCCATCAATGCTGACTTTTGGACCACCTAGGCTATAGAGGAAGCGCAATTGACCTTGGCGTGAGAGAGTAATATTGGCCGATCCTTTAACGTGCCATGCTCTAATTGGATTATGAGCGCAGAAGCTATCAGTTCGGGAGGAATTCTGTAACCCATAGGTTCCTCATATAAACAGGCCGATCCAACGATCCAGATAATCACGCTACTACTGCTTTGATAGATCATTCCACCTTACTGATCTTCAGGAGATCTTGTGGCCTAGGCTTCGCTCGATACCTGTTTATCTTGGTTGTAGATAAGCTCTACCGCCGGTTTCAAGGAACGAATCAAATACATCTCAGCTCGACTTTATATTAACATCTCGCTTGTTGATCACTAGAGGCTCCAACTTCGGAGTTGAAAGGGTATGCACCTTGTCGCCATTAGTTTGTAGGACCACTCGCAAAGAAGGGTTGGGTGCTAAACAGTACCGTAGAGTAGTACATTATCATGTTCGAAAGACTTTTGAGAGATCTCCTTTCTCTCACCGTTATTTATACCAACCACGGATTCACGTATTAGTTGAGATATGATCATAGCCGCTGAAAACGACGCTCGTAGAGCTAGGGTATCCTTTGCACAGCTGACATTGTCACACTCGAGCCGGTTGGAACTTTATGTATTGTCGAACTAACCCGGGTGAACATTATCCCCAAGAAGTTACAAGTAACGAGTGGAACAAGGATGGTCGGGGCCGCTATGTCACGTCATCCCTGGTTGTTGGACCCCTTGACTTCAGACACTCCTTCTACCTCATCATTTCCTCTTCATACGGATGGCATCAGATAAAAACTTTCTCAATGTTTGCCGCAAACATGGACTTAATTAAGTGCAGCATATAGCAAGTTCCGCAGGTCTATTCCTCGAATGGCTTCTGTTTCTTGCGAATCCATTGAAACTACTGGTCGGGGCTATCAATTTGAAAAATTGCTCCAAGAGAAGCCACACATAGGTTGCGTCTCGTTGGCAAGTTTTGGTCCATGAAGCCGGTTGGGGTTACTTCGATCGCGAACTAATATCTTCTAGATCTGGGCATGATAAATCTGTCCTAAAAGGCACATCAAAGGACATCTATACGAACTTCACCGAGAGGACAAAGCCCCAGCTCCCTGAAAGTCGCTGCATTCGGTTCCCATGTGACACTATTCCAGACCATCGGATATTAGTCTATAGATACTTGACGGACGACTTCTTACGCCTTGTCTGGGAAGGCATTCCCATGCAAGCTCGGAAAATGATTTTAAAGACTTGCCTGCTAGGGATTGCTGAATTGCATGAAAGGCATATCGTTCATGTCGGTAATCTGCCTTAGCGCATTCACAGACTTGAAAACTCAGCAGGAACGAAAGTGGAGCAAACCGTTCCTCACGGGCCTCGTGCAACTCAGAATAATAGGATACAACAAGATCCATTCCAGCTTGGATTTCCTATAGGCAAGGATCCGCGGCTTGTCGAAATGGGTAGGTCAGCTCGAGGGATTGCTTCGTACGCAGAGACAAGATTGGTTCATCTTTCTCGCCTCAGGGGGATATCCAAATAGTCATGTGACACGGCCAATCGTTGCGATATGTGAACCAGTGGTGTAAGATCACGTGGTCAGCAGTCTCATCTCGCGATGCGGAATTCACCCAATTTGAAGAGAGAAACCGCCAGATCGCTTACAGCAGCGATGAACCCCTTTAGAGCTCCATCTCGACTAGATGGAGCTTGGCACAAGGTCGGCCTTGCCTCGGCGTTTCCAGACCTCGAAATCGACTATGATGGCCGTCGTATCACAGCGAAGTGCAAAGCTTTCCGAATCCCGAACTCCAATGCAAACGGGCCTCAAGAGGCTGAGTGTCCGGTCGAAGCGGATATTGACCTACCAGGCGACTTGAAAGATCAGGTCCTTGTGTTTAAGTATAAAGGAAAATTCCATGCAATTGATCACGTGAGTGAGATGAAGATGGATAGGCAGAATCACGCTGACTCTGCCAGCAATGCCCTCACTCGTCGTTCCCACTGTCGCAGGGCAGCCTTTTTGACATTGAAGACTTTGGCGTCGTGCTCAGCGCCGGTATCACATGTCCCAAGCACGGCTGGTCCTTTGACCTCTTCTCTGGGCAGTCGGACCGTGGCAACTACAAGCTCAAGGTTTGGGAGGTGCAGCTGCGTGACCTTCACACATCGACCGATGGGCCTTCTGAGGTGAGCGACAAGGAGGTTTGGGTGCGGCGGAAGCAACGGATCGGCTAGATGAGCGATTCAGTCCCGAGCAGGATCGACCTGAGCATTGCATATCTCCCATTAGTCTTCCTCCTGCAATCGACTCGGCATTAACAGCAATGCCATGCATCTATGCAGGAATGGACTGTTGCGCTTGCTATTTGTGCTTGCACTTCAATGCGTCCTGTCGTGAAGAGCACGAGTACATGGACGCCATTCGTCCGCAGCCCATTGCCATACATTTACAGTCTGTGGCAGGCCCGCGCAAACGCATGTCATTCCGCATCACACCGTGCATGCCACTCAGCTATTATTCTGTGGCCGTAGAATAGGTCCTAGCCGCTGCGCCTGCCCACTCACAGGAATTGGAGCGGATAGACATGATGAGAAATGAGAATATCCAAGCACCAACTTATCTCAAGTGCTCATATAGCGATAGGTATTAGAGATCAGGGACAAAGAAGAACAAAAGGGAAAAACATGTCAGCGTAGAGGGGGGAATAGGTTTTCAAATTCACCAATATCCATTGGCAGCCTGGGTGACAGGACCGGCCTGGTAAAATTCCGAGAAGCAATACAATCTCCCTTGATTGAATTTTAGCAGATCAATTCGACAAAACACTGAAGAATTTTCGAAGCCTTCAATAAACCCAGCAGGCAGATGAGTTGTCGGTCCAGCGCCACCTGATTCGCTCACATCATCACTGATTTGTAGCTCAGCATTTTGCAGGATGTCGTGCCCAGACCATCCATTTACACTGGCATTTTCACGACCTTCTGTCATGATACCCGGAGACGCGAGGAGAATAGGGAATAGCAGGGTTTGAAGTTATGTCTATAAATGACTCCGGCTGGCACGAGTAGCAACACTAATAAGGAACTTCGCTGGGGTGGCTGCTCTACATCTCTGTGTCAGACCTCTGCGCTTTTGGCCCTTGCATCGACCACGTCAACACACCATTCAGGAGAGTTATCGAATCCTTGATCTGATTCTCTCCGTAGAACTGCCAATGTCACCGAATAAAGGCTTTGAGCTCAGCTAAGAACTCCTTAATGGGATTCAAGTCTGGAGAGTATGGAGGCACACCAGCTTCACAGCAGCCTCTGAACACATTTGCTCTGTGCTCTCAGAGTGACGAAAGGATGCATTATCCATGATTTAAGACAGACTTTGGCTCGGGCCATTTCCCAGAGTGCTGGAAAAGCTGCTCAATGAAATCCTCAAAAACGGACACGTCTTTCGAGCCTCGGAACACCCAAGACAAACCAATGCCATCTTGGTCGTATACAGGTAGTCGGTGATATTGTTGATCACGACGAAATTTGGACACTTGTACTGGTTCAGTACCTAGTGGGGACCAGCCCGTTCTTCTGAAGCCTATCCTTTGTCGCATCCAGACTCGTTGACATAGACCAGGTGGTCTGACCGGAAATCAGAGATAAAGGGAAAGTATTCATCACGCATGTGCTTCTAATTATAGCACAGCCAGTGCAAGTGTTGGCTAAGATGACAAGGCTGGAAATACCAGACACAACTATTCTCCCACAATTTGTCGATAATCATATCCAGCCAGAAACAGTACGAACCTATCATTTAGGGGAGCACTGGATAAGCACCACCTTCATCCCTACTTACTCAGATAATGAGTTACTCCTAGGATGCGGAACTTGCTTTTCACCAGGTAGGACCATCTCACTTTCTGAGCATCTTTGAGAAGTTGGGTGCGTGCCATTCTGGGCCTGATGAAGAACCATGAGGCATATTTGAGAGCTAGATAGTATTCCATCCATTGCTGGAAAACTGCAATTGAAGCCAGAATCCGATTACGTTAGGCGGGCCTATGGACAAGCATGCAATGTGCGATTTGGAAGGTGAAGAGGTTGCAGACCGTGAAGGTTCCTAAATTGTGTCATACATCAGTTATAATACTGAACGGAATATATGCAGTTGTTATCATGATAATTGATAGTTCATGCCATAACCCTGTATGGGCTTCCTACTCATGGATAATGGAGTTTTTGGGTATATCAGCCCACGCAGGCACAACGTCAGAACTTCATGGAGTTCGCTGTATAAGTGCCATCTCCTCATCTAAAAGTATGTGAATCAACTTAGTCTTCAGTTGGCAGGACAAAAAGATAATTATACCTTAAAAGCTATTCATTTTTTGTCCTTCATTTGTAGTCTAGCTCTGAATGGTACCTTGAGAGGTATCGGTGACTTATTCTTGTGGAGTAACTGTTAATGGAACTGACTGACTTGATAATCATTAAAGTTATATTATAAGGCGGTTGTAGAAATAATTAACGCTGATAATAAGTTGAATTGCGGCGCAGCTGAATGATAACAGGCGTGATGTCATTAAGTTGCTACTAAACCTGTAGGATGCAATCCAACCTTCAGTGAAATTGTTCATGAGGTTTTCCATATTTTATACCCACCTAAAGCAGCTTTCCAGTGGCACGCAAGTGATAACACTAATATCATGATTTTAAGCGTGTAGTTTCTTGGTATATGTGTTGGTTTTATGAGCTAGGATGTTAGGTTTTGTGATGTTATTCAATCTGATATCATAAGAACATTCCTGAAAATTGTAACCAAGGGCTAGGAGGCCCTGATTCCATGGTAAGCTAACTTGTCGTAATGTCAAAGATCTGCAAACAGCTAAACCCGATAAATTAACTTTATATGTAGTAGTCATTAAGAACACCGGTATTTCCCCAATAGCATACCACCAGAGGCCATACAAAAGTTTTTAACCATCGGAAATCGAGCGAGACACAGAGAAAACCCGGAAAAGGGGATTTTTAACAAAACTTGCAAAGTCTAAACCTGGGATTTCTGGGTCGACCGGAGACATCCACTGAATGCCCGAGAACCCAGCCTTTCTGGCATAGTTCTCATGGACTGCAAGGTCCCTGATGTAATGATTGAAAGACATGGGCGTCGGAGCATGCAAAGTTGTCCGCACTCTTACACCCCCTTGCACCCTGTTGAGCAACTCCGAACTCTGCCCAAACCGAGGGGTCTTCTCTCTGGGTGATTGCCCTGCCGGAAGCTGATTTAGGTCAGGGACGATGCCAACACAGCGCCCTCCAGGCTTGACGCTTTCGAAGATATTGTGCCACATTGACAGTAATTCGGCTTCGTTAGATGCATAGTTGAGGATCCATGCAGCTAGGACCAGGTCGAACTGTCCTAGATGAAGTGGCTTGCTTGCGTCTGCAACATGGAACTCTGACACACCACTGACCAGGGCCTGGCGGCGGGCGCTTTCTACCATTGCCTCGGAGATGTCGACTGCAACCACTTTGTTTGCCCCTGCTTCAATAAATTTGCGGGAATAGAGGCCCGTCCCACAGCCAAGGTCTAGAATATTCTGGCCTCGAACATTGCCAACGTGAGTCAAAATAGTAGCTTGTTGGAGGATCGCGGTGTGGAGATGGAAACTGCCGTCGTACTTGTCCCCAATTTTGTCGTACTCAGTACCTGTCATGTTGTTGATGAACACAGGGCGAAGCATAAACAAATTTGAATTGTTCTTTGAAACAGATGGCTGCTGCTACTGCTGGCCCTATATATCATAGCTACCCCTACGAAAGCGGCCGCGGCGTGATGGGGAAACCATGGACGCACATGAATAGTTTACGTACAGAAATGCAGGTGATGAAACCGGAAATCGCAAGTGCCACCTTGAAAGGTCGTTGTTGTGAGCTGTTCTGAAGCAGTTCCTTTACTTGCCTTCTTAATTCTCTCACTACAGTGTTGTACGCCCATGACCAACTACCATATTACTGTTTAGCCTGAGACATCCTTAGGTTTCAGTCTTCCTCCAGCAACACTCCCACAAATCATATAATGTACAGAAGCTTAAACCTTTCCTTCTTCCTTTGAAAGTCTGTTCCAATCCAAGTGGTGCATAGCGGTGTGAATCTTGTTCTAGACATCCTCAGCTAAAACATTAATAATGATATCATTGTCTTTTAAGTTTCTCATGGGAGCACCGTCCGCATGCGGTGCTTTTTTATACTAGGGATTGGCCAGTCTATCAATAAGCACAGCATGCGGTAGAAGTTGAGCCTTAAAGCTTAGTAGCTGACTTACGTTGTGGTGACATAATGTGTGAAGCTCAGTTATCTACCTTAGTGTTGTAATAGAATGACTTTATGCATGGTGGATTCAGCTGCTTTTACTAGCTAATGAACTGCTTCATTTGATGGGCTTTTAGAGTTATGACAAATAAGTTATTTGATAAGCCGCATCTACTTTGCTACCCCAGCAGTAGTATAGGGAGCCTTTGCTGTTCATTTCCCATCTCTATCTGAAGGCCCATGAATAGTTGAGGGGAGTGCGACTGAATAGTAACTTGAGCTATAAAGCCCTTACCTACATTACTAGCACCCGTACTAAAAATAATAAGGTTGCTCTTTTAGGAGAGAAAGGCTCTTTACGAATCTATCGCGTTTAATATGTGGCTCAAGTACGGCTGAGCGGACGGGAAGCCGTGATTTTCCACACCCTGTGGCGCATGTGCTTGATGTTCAAGCATAGCAGATGACATTCGGAAAGGTTTGTCCTGGATCACCATACTCTTGTGTGCACAGTGAGTAGTGAGAGAATCTCCCCCGGTGCAGATGCTTACATGCTACCGCCCGACTAGAGGTGCCACGGTATCCTCTAGAATCAATATCTGGCTCCTCTGAAGAACCTATTATTGCAGGCCTGTAGAGCTTAGTACTATAGGAAGGTGTAGGCTTGTGCTTGATGGATGAGTTGTAGTGAACAGTTAACACTCTCAATCATCTTTCCGCAGTGATGGGGGAAAGGGACTTCGACTGTATGAACCGGGGTCAACATACTAGTGGATGCTAGTTTTCTAGCGGCATGCATGCGACCCAGTACGAGCCTTATTACAAGTTCCCAATTCTCCACTTCCATATATAGGGTGGCATTAATATCAACTATGGCTCAGGTATCGGCCACCGCGGCCACCGCGGCCCGCAGGGGCCCATACCAGCATCATATGCACAGAATGAGGCAGTGCCCCCAGTTCAGAGGCAGTGTCAGAGAGATCTCGGTTACATTGTCAACCAAAGAAGTCGCTGCACCATGCTTGGCGGCCAAAATATAACTACTCGCTCATCATGAGTCATCATGACTCGAAATTATTTATCAACCAGTCCAATCCGTCCCTGAAGCAACATAAAAAGCCCCCTCTCGTATGCTCAGATCCAAACCCACGCACACGAGATCCACAGAAACCCAATGGCGCAAGACTCCAACCATGCAATCGTCTTTGGGGCAGCCGGATTACTGGGCTGGTCCGCAGTGAATCAACTTCTCTCTGGCTACCCCACTTCCCGCTCATTTTCCGGAGTCACAGCCGTGCTCAATCGTTCTGTGCCAGAAGCTGACCTACACTGGCCGTCTTCGGGTCCAGATAGACCGCAGCTACAGATTGTCTCGGGAATTGATCTCCTCCGAGGAACGGGAGATGACCTGGCAAAGCAATTAAAGGAGAAAGTCAACGGCGTGGAGCAGATAACCCATGTATTTTACTTTGGTATCTGCCACGCGATATGTGTTTATTGTTTGCCTGTCCCTGACCATCGCCAGTGTTCGCCTCCCTCAATGAGGATCCCATCAAAGAGTGCACACAAAACTGCGGCATGATGCAGAGACTCGCAGACGCCCTCAACATGGTAGCACCGAACCTACAAACCTTTGTCTATTCCGGCGGTACTAGAGTAAGCACATCTGCACCATGTTCAGTTCCTGACCTTGATAACACTTTTCAAGGGCTACGGTATCTATATACCAGGCGGCATATTCCAACCGCCCCTTGTGGAATCTATGGCCGACAACCTCCCAGACGACTACGCCAGGACAGTTGCATACCCGTGGTTTCGAAAAATCCTCACAGAGTCCAGCAAAGGACGCAGTTGGACTTGGACCGAGGTTTGTCCTGACGCCGTCGTTGGCTTTACGCCGAATGGCTCTGCCTTTTCTCTGACTCTCCACTGGGCGCAATATCTTTCTCTATACGCTTACAACCATGGAATTAGACCGAATGATACAGCCAGACCAAAGAGGGATGAGGTGGAAGTACCCTTCCCTGGAAATGAAGCAGGATATCGATCTCTCTTGACGCCGGTCTCTGAGAAGATTCTGGGTCGAATTGCCATCCATGCAGCTCTCAGCCCCGATAAGTGCGGTCAGAAAATCATCAACATGGTGGATAATGACCGTCCCGTGAGCTTTGCCGAATTATGGCCTGCCATCGCCAACTGGTTCGGGCTCAAGGGAGTAGGACCCTTGGAAGCTGGTGACGCTTTGAAGCCGGGAGAATATGTAACCAAGTTCCGTCATCTGTTCACGGAGAATGGGCGACCGAAAGGAGTGACGTGTGGTGTAGGTGCTGGTAGTGCCCAGTTGGACTCTTTAGGATGGTGGTTGTCTTTCGATCGTCATTTGAGCTCGGAGAGGTTGCGGGGGGTAGGGTTTACTGAGCAAAGAGATCCAGTTGAGGGCTGGTTGGACGCATTTGAGAGATTCAGAAAAGCAGGGATTATCCTTTGAGAAAGGGAAAGTACAGTACTATGATTCTCACCCCCGGCTTTTTACTGTCTCAACTCAGCGGCCTTCTGGTCAGCTACCAAGTTCAATCAGCTCGAGGAAAATATGTGCGAACACTTTAATCAGATCGGGAATATCAATGCTCTGGACTCTAGCTTTTGCATGAGTGACGTAAGCTGGAAGATTCCATGCAAACCACGCATTTTGACTTGCATATCTGGCGACTATCACATGTTCTCAGAGATGATTGGATCTTTAAATGCTGACAGCCCTGCCCCAACACGAAGCTGTTTACCCCTCCATTTCTTCAAACCTCAACAATCCACTTGAGATATATGTGACTCCGCATTAACCTTGCCAGGTGAAACTATATTGAGTGCTCTGAGTTTATCAGAATTATGATATGTACGACCTGCAAAAATGACCCTCACATACGATGACTACACGGTCGCATGGATCTGTGCGTTGCCGCTAGAAATGGCTGCTGCAAAAATGATGCTTGACGAGTCCCATCCTCTACTGGTCCAACCGAAAACCGACCATAACGCTTACACACTTGGGAGTATTAGCGGTCACAATGTGGTGATAGCATGTCTGCCGTCCGGCGTATATGGGACGATATCTGCTTCCACTGTGGTGTCCCACTTGGTTTCTACCTACACAAACATCCGCTTTGGACTGATGGTCGGCATTGGGGGTGGAGTTCCCAGCAACAATGCTGACATTCGCCTTGGCGATGTAGTGGTAAGTAAGCCAACGGCAACCTCAGCGGGTGTTATCCAATATGACTATGGCAAAATGTTGCATGATGGACAATTCCAGCCTACTGGGTCACTCAATAAACCGCCGCCGATGTTGTTGAAGGCTATGGCTCAAATGGAAAGCGACTATATGACAGGGAAGAGACTGGTTAGCAGGACCATGATCGATGCACTGCAGAAAAATGAGGAGATGAGAGAACAGTTTTCACGGCCTCAGAATGATTGGCTATTTCAACCAACATACAACCACAAAGAGATTAGATCCAACTGTTCAGAATGTGATCAGTCTCAGCTAGTGAACCGCCCTCCCCGAATATCTAATGACCCTTACATTCACTATGGCTTGATTGCTTCTGGAGATCAAGTGATGAAAGATGCAAGCACTCGGGATTTAATTGCCCAAAATCTGGATATTCTCTGTTTTGAAATGGAGGCTGCTGGACTCATGGATGAGCTCCCTTCACTAGCTATTCGAGGGATCTGTGACTACTGTGATTCCCATAAACAAAAGCAGTGGCAGGGATATGCTGCCCTTGCTGCTGCTGCTTACGCCAAGGCTCTCCTGTTAAAGGTTCCGATTTACCATCGCAAGCAGGAACCACCCAAATCAATAGAACCAGTTTGGGCAGTCCCTTTTGGGAAGAACCCACGATTTATAGGTCGTGAATCTGAAATTACAGAAATTGAGGGTCTTATAATGCAATCGCATGGACCATCCAAAATTGCAATCTGCGGCCTTGGAGGTGTTGGAAAGACGCAAATTGCCCTTGAATTAGCTTACCGCATGCGCGAGCAAGAGTCCAGTTACTCAATTTTCTGGATCCCATGTACAAGCTATGAGAGTGTTGAACAGGCCTACATGACCATCGCACATAAAGTAGGGATCCACAGTGTGAAGCCAGCAGAGGCGAAAGACCGAATAAAGGTTTATCTCAGTCAGGAGAGAGCAGGAAAGTGGCTCMTTATCTTTGATAATGCAGACGATATGGATATGTGGATACAAAGCAGCACCGGTGCCCCAGTACTAACAGATTTACTCCCTCAAAGTGAGCAAGGGCGCATCCTATTCACTACTCGAAATCGAAAGCTTGCTGTGAAATTAGCATCTTCTCATGTGATAAACATTTCCGAGCCAGATACAGAGGCGGCTTTGAAGCTTCTAGGAAAGTTACTAATCAGAAAACAACTCCTTAATGATCGTGATGCAGCCATTGATCTTCTTCATCAGCTGGCACTCCTTCCACTGGCAATTGCCCAGGCAGCAGCATTCATTAATGAAAATAATATTAGGCTCTCTGAATACACTGCACTTCTACAGGAGCAGGAGCCAGATGTGATTGGGCTGCTGAGTGAACACTTTGGGGATGAAGGGCGATATAAAGACAACCAGAATCCAGTGGCTACCACCTGGTTAATCTCCTTTCACCAGATTCAGCGATTGAATCAAACTGCTGCTAATTATCTATCGTTCATGGCCTGTATAAACGCTCAGGATATCCCACAGTCTTTGCTTCCCCCTGCCATGTCTAAAAAGGAGGCAATTGACGCCATTGGCCTCCTCAAGGCATTCTCCTTCATCAGTGAGCAGGCTGGAAACCATTTTCTGAGTCTCCATCGACTGGTCCGCCTTTCAACTCGGAACTGGTTGAGAAAGAATCGACTATTTGGCCAGCAGGTATTGAACACAGCGGACCGATTAAGCGAGATCTTCCCCAGTGATGACTATACTAATCGGAAGCTATGGCGGGAATATCTACCACATGCCCTTTCATTAATTAAAGAAGGTGACTTTCAGAAAAGGCAGGAAAAATACATCGATTTGGTTCAGAAAATTGGGCAGTGCCTGTATAGTGATGGCAGATACACTGAAGCGGCTGTTGTCTTTAAGGACGCCCTGAGAGTGCAAAAAAAGAAGTGTGGTGATATGGATCCTTCAACACTTACCAGCATGGCCTGGCTAGCATCCACATACCGAAACCAAGGGCGATGGAAGGAAGCAGAGGGACTTGGAGTGCTGGTAATGAATACCCGCAAACAAGTGCTTGGCCAAGAGCACCCCTCCACCCTAGACAGCATGGCCAACCTGGCAGCAACATACCGGAACCAAGGACGATGGAAGGAAGCAGAAGCACTAGTAGTGCAGGTGATGAAGATGCGGAAGCGGTTGCTAGGCCCAGATCACCCTTCCAGCCTGAACAGCATGGCCAACCTGGCAGCAATATACCGAAGCCAACGGCGATTGCAGGAAGCGGAAACGCTGGTAGAGCGGGTAATGAATACCCGCAAACAAGTGCTTGGCCAAGAGCACCCCTCCACYCTAGAYAGCATGGCCAACCTGGCAGCAATATACCGGAACCAAGGACGATGGAAGGAAGCGGAAGCACTGACAGAGCAAGTGATGAAGAGGCGCAAGCAGTTGCTGGGCCCACAGCATCCTTCCACTTTGAACAGCATGGCCAACCTTGCCAATACCTGGAAATCCCTAGGAAGGATTAAAAAGGCCATAGCGTTGATGGAAGATTGTGTTGTACTCCGCAATAAAGTATTGGGGCTTGGCCATCCAGATGCCCTATCCTCCTCACGCACACTGGGTAAATGGAAAAGAGAATTGGAGCAATCACAGGCACCTAGTCGAAGGATCAGATAATGAAGACATTGACTTGGCTCGGAGACCCAAGGTTCAACTACGAGCTGTTTAACGGCAATAACTTTAATATACGCTATTGGAACTGGAATTACCGCGGCTGCTGGCACCAGACTTGCCCTCCAATTGTTCCTCGTTAAAGGATTTAGATTGTACTCATTCCAATTACGAGACCCTAAGGAGCCCCATATCAGTACTTGCAAAACATCCTGTCCTTCTAGTTTCCAGACGAGTTTAGCCTGTGCCACGAACTTATGACTTCGATGTTGATTAAGGCGGATCCTGAGTTGTCAACGCCAAATAATACAGAKATCAACTCCAGGCATTTTATAGTAGTATTGGTCTCTCAAAATGCACCTACTCCTGGAAGAAAACACACATTAAGCAAGGATTTTTTTCAAAATCAAGATAATCTCCATGCACTGAATACATTAACCAATATCAGTCAGTCGATCAGGGACGCCCCATGCGCCACTGGCTAGCGGAATGGGACATCTAGCACTGGGTTGATCTCTGCGAGCAGATCCACTAGTGCCGACACCGTGTACTGGTCAGATCCCTGGTTGGGTTCAATCAGCATGCATAACGCGCCTTAGTTGGCAGAGCGGATTTCCGCCTGCTTCCGGTAGCCGCGGTTAGCCATTGCTGCCTGCGCCGCTGACCAAGTGTCAAGGTATAAGATATTGCAAAGGGGCCGCAAGGCTAGCACCAACCCTATAATCTCTGCCACTGGCACGGCGTATCTGCGATCCATGCCCAGGCCTGTAGCAGATGACGTGAAGACCCGGGCTTCTCTGGGGGCTCCGTGAGATTTTGGCTGCTGGATCCAGTGTTAGAATGTGGATGAGGAGTCAGTGCTCGTTCTACCGGGTGGCGTGGGCCGGCTACGAAGCAGGCCGATGTGGGACATTCCCGTCGCAGCGGACTTTTTCGAGGCTTTTGCCATTCCAAGCAGCGGGGGGACGCTGACAGTGAAGCTCATTTCGGTCCCGGTTATACAATTGATGTGATGACAGAGTTGCTTGAGGGAATTTGTGGGAGTTGAAAGACAAATTCTGACGGGGTAGGAAATTAGAATCGGATTTAAAGGTAGATTCAAACCTGCCTGAAGTAATGGAGATGTTATCCTTCAATGCTGTTACATAAAGCGCTTGTTTGCTCAATGACCGTCAGGACTAGCTATGATAAGGAACCGCCTTCCGAAGTAGGTGACTTAAGAGGCTTGTCACATTTTCCATCCAAAGCTGCTCTCTTTGGACATGGTTCTTTGCAAGCATCAAGCTCGCAAACCCACTTCCTCTTCAGGGTCACACAGATTCAACGAGGTTTTTCGATAAAATGGGCGTCAAAAGTGGTCACCTAAGCAGAAAGACAGAACCCAGGAGCAACCAGTGTAAAGCAGAACCTCAGTAGTCCACACTAAGGTTGTAGATCGCCTAAATAGAATCAGGAGTACTCAGTCTAAGCATCTTCTATATCAAACTATTTGGCGCATAGTTAGCACCATTCAATAAAAGATCACATTGCTCATTAATATGCTCTCTTACCATTCACATGTAGCTGCTAGTACAGTGCAGCATTAAGGGACTTCCTTCTACACTATACAATGTGTTTCAACCAGCTTTGTAAATCAATACTGCAAGAAGTTTAGCTACCAGAACAGTATAGAATGTCTAAACATATCTAGACATTTCTTTAGAGCATACTGGACATCTCCCATCAATTGGTGATTCAGACTCGAAATCGCAGCGGTTCGATGCCAACTGGTTTTGAACTCGCCCGAACTCGGACCAAATGCAACTCTAATAATTTTAATAGTAGCGTTAGAGGCATCTAGTAAGCCTTTAAGATATATATGTGGAAGCTGGGCATGATTGGCCATAGGGGTCAATCATAGGAGGTCTTTTGCCTCAGTGGTTGACCTTTTGCAGCCCAGCGCAAGGTTCTCAGAAGTAGTAATTGATATCTTAAGATATATGAAAAAGATACTTAACCCCTATACTACTAATAGGCAGAGCTAAGAAGCCTTATACTATTCCTTGTACTTAAGTATATTTATACTGCAGGGTATAAGACCTATTATTAATTAGTAAATCTAACTTAAATCAAAATTATATAATATACCTTCTTATAAATAATTCCTAATCTTACTTTAGGTATCATTAGTTTAGCTTAGAATATAAGTTTTGTCCTTCTAAATAATAGTAATAATTTAATCTAGTTTAGAAAGATAGAGGTATAATTAGTCTCTACTTTCTCTAGAAAGACTATAGTTTAAAATGCTTTCCCTTCCAGGTACACTCAACATCCTGCCATGTGCTTTTCATAAAATATCCCCATATATTGACTCCTGCGTAAATGTTTCATTGCGGAAGCGACGGCCAGTCCGTATTCGCTCAAATTTGATCTTATAGGAGCTAAAGGTCATGAATAATTGACTATTTGGAAGATTCTGGTCAGAGATATTGCTCCTGGCAATGCCCAATATTTGCAAACTACCGAAAATCCAGCAGCTTTCAAGTACAGATCCTAATAAGAAAAGATAGAATTTTGCTTATCGGGCAATCCCAGTGTCGCCCGTACGTCATCGCTATGGCTCGTGTGGGCCGTGGGGACATATCGTGTCAACCCTAGCGACCCGCGCTGCAGATTCGGGACCATTCCGTCAATTACATCGAGGGTGAGGTTATCGATATTCATCGTATCCTCAGTCCGAATAATCTGCCGTGCCTGGATCGTAGACAAAATTTGCCGTTCATCTGCAGACAAATTGGCATCCAGCTGCTTGCGTGCGTCTTCTGGACCGAGCGGCAGATCGTTGATGGCCGCCAGCTTGTGCATCACTGCATCCTGCTCCTTGGGACTGGCAGTTCCGAATGCCTGGACGCAGAATTCAATAGTTTGCGCAATCTCTACTTGTGTGAGAGACTTGTCCACGTCTACCGTTCCCTGGATGACTGTGGAAATCAGCCTCCCCTGGTACTACGATTCGTAAAATAAGAACGAAGGATATCCACTTACTAGGCCGGAAGAGACCAAATGCACGGGAGAAACTTTCTTCATCCCAGTCGGTCAGGACAGGCTTCTCCTGGTCTGAGATCTGCTTGAGAGCGCTCATCACCACCAGTAAGAATCGGGTGTATCCCTCTGCAACCTTTTTCGAGTGCCATTCTGCGGCCGCTGGCTCAGCACATTCCCCTCTCTGGGCGGCACGGATTGTCAACGCAGCCGACAGTCCGCTTGCGAGAGCAAGGTGCACACCAGATGAGAAGAAGGGATCGATAAAGCAGCCCGCGTCTCCAACAATACGCAGATAGGGACTGGCGTAGCTCGATGCGCTGTAGGACCAGTCCGAAGCGGACTTGACATGGGACACCAGTTCCGCGTCGTTTAGCAGCTGTTGGATACCTGGGGTGTTTTTCACAACGTTTAGATAGAAATCTTGAGTCGTCAATCCGTTCTCACGCTTTTTCATGGTGGCCTTATCTTGGTTCATTACAACCCCGATGGATGTTGTTCCATTGTGTAGGGGGATCAACCACACCCAACCGCTTCCATCTAGCAGTCACGTCAGTTGCATTTAGATCACGTATTAACAAGGGCACATACCCTCAATTGCCTCGAAGTATGGGTCTCCCTCTCGAGGGGTCCCGACTCCATACGAGCCAGCCCCTTTCCAATATCCCCAGCTGGCGACATTCTTGAGACCCTCGTTATAACGCCGGTTCTTCATATACTTAGTGCTAACCAGGCCCGCTCGTCCGGTGGCATCAACCAAATACTCAAATTTGACGGTGCCTGAGGTGCCCGTTCCTTTGGACGCCCAGCTCGCACATACTGGCCTCCCGAGCGCCGAGTCTTTAGCCGCACCAGGGAGGGGCTCAAAATCGATCCCATTCACTTTGACGCCGTCGAAGACCTTTGCACCACTTTCACCGGCATGCTTAAACATAATATGATCGGCTTCGGAACGCACAACGTTCCATGCATGGCTTCCTGGGCCTCCGGCAGCAATGAAGTCGGTATCTAGACGATTAACCAGGGCGTGCGGGTAGAGTTTCTATATCAGTGTACTCACACGCTTCCGGCTTCGAGTTGAGCTTGAAAGCGGCGCCGTTCTTTCCACTTGTCAGTATGTGAGCGGGGTAGATGTGTGAAAGAGCAACAAACCTTTTGAACAAACCCGTGTCTATCGAACTCCGAATCGAGATCGATGAACCGGAGAAAGTGGCGGATAGACGGAAGCATGCTCTCACCAATGTGATATCTAGAACTTGATTTAGCTCTCACAACTAACGGTGCAGTTTGCCGTAGGGCATATCCTACCGAGGAAATACATCTGCCTCGAGCAGGATTGTGTCGACGCCCTCCCGGGCCAACGCTGCGGCGGCATATGACCCAGCAGGGCCGCCTCCAACTACCAGCACTGTGCAACGGTCCGGAATCAACATTTTGTTTTTGCCTTGGAGTCAGTTGTAGTGAGAGAGAGATGACGGATGGAAGTCATCTGGCTGATATATACTGTGAGCCCATTAGGACAGTCTCGGGAACCGATGAAACCACCGGGGCCCGATGCGTCTTGCATCGTCAATCCCGTCCCAAAACGCATTCTGTACATTTTTAATTAGACGATCTCATTTTCGCCTACTATTTATGGTTCATAGTATAGTTTAGGTTCCTTGCATACACTCAGGAGCGAAGCTACATCTCCACCCGATCTCGAATAAAGACCTCAACATTAGGATTTGGCATGATGCGAACCCCTTCCACCACATTGGGTGGCCTCTTGTACTCCGTGTCTGAGTTTTGGTCCTTTGCGAATCGAAAGTCATAGCGCAAGAGCAAAGCTGCCATAAGCACTTTGATCTGATTGCTCGCAAAGTGACGCCCCGGACATGCATGGGTGCCGTATCCCCAGTTCAGCTCCGACGGGCTAGAAGGCGAAAATGAGAGGCAAGTTCCAATAATGAAAAATGTACAGACAACGTACCTGGTGGATGAGAATTGAAACTTCTGCTCGTTGTCACCGATGTCGCGCAGTTTCTCAAATCGATACCCATCAAAGACCAAGGGATCATCCCAGAGCATCTCGTCTGTGTTGGTCAACATAGCTGGTGCGGAGACCGAGGTGCCTGCCGGAACAGTGCTCCCATCAGGCAGTCGAAAAGACGAAAGAGCGAATCGACTCACGCTGACTGACCGGGTTTTGAAAAGAATTAGAGCACAAGTCAATTCTCTATTTTCATCACAAAGCAGACTCACCGAGACCAATTGGATTCAATCGTTGCGACTCTTTGAGGAAGCTGTCGCATTTGCGTAGTTTAGCAAGCGCGGCCGGGGTCCATCGTCCGCCGCAGCATTCTGACACTGTTTGGATCTCCTCGCGCAAGGGCTCAATATATTCTGGATGTACCAGGAGATCATAGAAGAAATGAATGAGCTGTAAATGTTCAGTATCATGAATACAAATTCCGCGAAATAAGACAGGCTGATCTACCTGGAACGCAAGGTTATACGTAGCCGCCTGTACAGCCTCTAGCTGTAGCTGAGTGTGCAGGACCACGTCGTCCTTTTGATTAGGATAGTGATCAATAATCCACTGCATCAGATCGCCATGCTCAACTTCTTGTTCTAGGCGCGACGCCAAAATAGGCTTCACCAACGTCGTTGCTCGTTGGAACTGCCGACTCATCTCTCGCCTTTCGGGAAGGATAAGTCCGCGAAGGGGTCGCAGGCTCCAGTGAGTGTTGGACATCTTAGCGGCGACCGTGACAGTGGAGATTGTGTAACTAAGCGTGAGGTCTATCTGAGAGTCGGGTTAGTTTGCGGAGCATGTCAACGCCGTCAGTCATGTACTAACCCACGCCTGGTCCCTAGAAAGAGGCGGGCTGATGAAAGAGCGGCTGATATGCAGAGACACAAGTTTAACCAGCGTCGGAAACAATGAGAACGATTTCCAATCTGTCCATTCGTTAGCATTGTTGAGTGCGACCATTTTGTGATAGAGATATACGAGGTATCTGGCCCAGTTGCGACGAGACGGCCCACTCGGCTTCCGCTTGAAGCAGCGCCACGCTCTTTACAGCGTTTTTAGTTAAAAAGGTGCGCACAAACTCGGCCAAGTGGTGGCTCTTAGGCATTCTCGTGTATCTACCCATCAGACGTTCGTAAACCTCACGGCCCAAGCTCAAGGTATGTTCCGGCGCGTAGGCAATGGTGGAGAGGTCTTTGAGCGGCACGATCACCGTTGGGATGTCGCGGGTTGGGATCTGAAAGCAAGACTTGGGATACTTTTGACATCAGTTTTGACACACAGAAATTTTACGAGAGAGTATACCMGTTGTGCGCCTTCTTTCAAAGCAGCCATAAAATCAGGCTCATTTGGACTGCCAACGATGGGAATGGGATGCTGTCGCCGACAGAGGAGACGAACGACCAGAGAAATAGCAGCTAGAGTAGCCATATACGGCCAATATAGCGTTTTGATGCGCTCCCCAAATGCCTCCATGGTGTAATAATGCAGTTACTGTCCGTGATCGCAAGAATAGCGAGAGGTAGACCATTTGATAAATCATCGAGTTCGGCGCCTCGGAGACCGAGATCTACTCGATATTGCTAAGGATCTAAGTAGAAAACGTATAAGTAACCCTCGGAATCTCGGGTTGTATGGTATTCTTATCCACAGGTGGTCATTTGCAGTTTGCTCCATAATGCTGTTTCCCGTCGAAACACTGACAGTTGTCTACGTGGTAAGGTCAAAAGCCTCCCTAAGTCTTGCCAAGTTACTGATGGACGCGTCAGTTGGGTGTTTTTGCCCTCTTCAAGACTTTCTACAATCTCTATTTGCATCCATTACGATCCTATCCTGGTCCCTGGTTAGCACGGGCCTCCCGCTGGCACTATTCGTACTATCTCAAGAGAGGTATTCTCCCGCAAAAGACCAAACAATGGCATGATCGCTATGGGCCTTGTGTGCGAATCGCCCCAGATGAGCTGTCGTACAATACGGCGGAGGCGTGGGAAGATATATGCGGTAGGAGATGTATCGATTACTGGAGAATCCAGATTAATGAGTGATCAGGGCATCGGACTGGGGAGCGAACAGAAAGCTTTGAGAAAGATCTGACATTTTTTCCGCCGGCTCCGAACGGAGTAGACTCCATTGTAAGTGTGCTTTTGGATAATAGGTGGCATTTAACTGACCGTTTATAGATTGTCGCTAGAGACGATGGTCAGTCGTCCCTGGCTAAAAAAAAAAAAAAAAAGAAAAAAAAAAGAAAAGCTGACGATATAGCAGCACATCGCCGCTTTCGACGACTGCTCTCCCATCCAATGTCCGATAAGGCGCTCAATAGCCAGCAGGAGATTATTGGGGGCTACGTGGACCAGCTCATACACGAACTGCGCCGTCGTTGTGACGAGCCCGGGGTTGTCGACATGGTCCGCTGGTTCAATTTCACTTCATTTGATATTCTCGGCGACCTGGCGTTTGGCGAGTCATTCGGCTGTCTGGGCAGCGGGGTCATGCATCCGTGGATAGAGTTGATATTTACCTCGATCAAGTCCGTCATGGACATGCAAATCATCAGACGCGTTCCTGGGCTTTTCACCTTGATCCTCACCGTGGCGGGACTACGGCAGAACCAGGACTTACAGGACCAATTCATGTTCTGTCAGAAGAAAGCGCGCGAGCGATGTTCAAAGGAAACCTCTCGTCCCGACTTTAGTTGGTCAACCCATCAGCTTTGAGCAAAGCCTGAGGCTAATTGTGGGTTAGTGACTTATATTCTCCGTGCCACAGAGGAAAAAGGCATGACACAGGAGGAGATTGAGGCCAACGCACAGATCCTTATTATGGCAGGCAGTGAGACCACCGCGTCTGCTCTGTCCGGTACGCTCATGGTAATCGCTCGCGAGTAATAGCACATGCTAAGACAGAGTATTTAGGGACCCTGTATTGCCTCCTAAAAAACCCCAGTGCGTTGCAGAAGCTCCGAGCCGAGATCCATGCCGCATTCCAACATGAATCGCACATCAGCATGCGTGCCCTACAGGGTCTAGAGTACATGAACGCCGTGCTACAGGAGTCGATGCGCGTGTACCCCCCAGTTCCCTGTACATTTCCGCGTACAACACCCCGCGGTGGCGCCATGGTCTGCGGTGGCTTCGTCCCTGCGGGTTATATCGTCGGCGTCAATCAATTGGCAGCCATGACATCGGCGCAAAATTTCGCACGTCCACTTCAGTTTGCGCCGGAGCGTTGGCTGGGCGATGAGCAGTACCAGCACGATATACGCAAGGCGCACCAGCCGTTCTCCTACGGTCCCCGAAACTGTCTCGGGAAGAAGTTAGTTTTCCTTTCCTTCTTTCTCTTGGGCTTTGATGCGTAGATGGACGGGATGCTAATGTGTGCGTGCGTAGCCTGGCGTATGCCGAGATGCGCCTAGTTCTGACACGGCTTCTGTGGAACTTTGACTTGGAGCTGATGCCAGAGTCAAAAGACTGGCATTCTCGGCAGAAGATATGGATGATGTGGGATAAGGGCCCACTGAATGTGCGTATCCGGCCGTTGCAGCCATAAGATGTTGTGATTTCTAGGTTAGAATGCGCTAGGAATGTAGTCTCTATATGCCGGCCTCCGCGATTGCAAAGGAAAAATAAAGTTCATCCATCACTACATATAGCTGGCCAATTTCCTACACCGCAGACGATAGCTTCCTCACCCGCTCATCCAGCTGGGTACAGGGATTCGGTTCGAGGGCGATGGCCTCGMGCAGATTCTCCAGCACCCGCTGACACCTAGAGTTGCATAACCGAACCGCTAAAATCGAATCCAACCCTCACCGAACTCGCAGCGGTGAGGGTTCGGTTCCTAGCCTAGGGAATCGCTTCGGT